>NW_028145175.1:0-60000 GCF_050947405.1 Trichoderma evansii
ATGGATTCTGACTTAGAGGCGTTCAGCCATTATCCAGCAGATGGTAGCTTCGCGGCACTGCCCGGTCGGACAGCCGCAAAAACCAATTATCTGAACGCTTGGTTGCTACTTTGACATTCAGAGCACTGGGCTAAAGCTCTCTTGTAGCAGCTGACTCAAGCTCTGTATACCCTGTCTTTCTTATATATGTAATTCTGGGACGATGGAGCCGCTAGCAAAACTCTCCCCGGACTCCCGGATTCTCCCCTGGGAGGCGCCCTCTCCGCACGTTTACCCCACGTTTGTTAGCTTAGATTCATGAGCCGACTGGAACTCTCCCCAGATTCTCTCCTGGAGGCACCCCGGTCTCTGCACTTTCTCACCCACACCTTTCAGCTAGTGCTAAGATCTGGACTAGTACCACCATTTCCAGTCTGCCGGAAATCCTTTCCGGGAATGAGGAGGTCCATACTTTGAGTTATGCACACTCTATGGTTATTGTTGTCGAGATTCGGGACTTGAGAGGTCTAGATTATGATGGAATCGATGTTTTATGATAATGGCTGATGTAGACCCGCGGAATAAGCGAATGCCACCATCGTGAAGTCAACTCACGTGGCAGCTCTTATCCGACATCATCCCCTAAGAGAACTTGGACTACAACACATAAGCGTAATAGTTTGACTAACTTACTTATGCTTTTAGCGTTGGACCATCTGGGCATGCTTTCAAAAGGCTTCTTCGAAAAAGCTTCTTCGAAGCCTCCCCGGATCTTCAGTTAGCCTCTATTTTCCATCTGAGTTCAGATTGTGTCACTATATCCCTGGCTTTGTGCATCCTGAATTTGACGCCAAAAAGCGACATTTTCAACTTGCACAAGAGGTACTTCATGACACGAATATCCAAATTTGTCGTGTCTATGCTGGCCTATTCCTCGAAGACTCGACCGGACCTTGGTTTAGCTTTAATACTGCCGAGGGTAAATATGAGGCCGTCGGTGATAAATCACAGTGCACATCATATACAAGCATATATGACGTGACGTTGGTAAAGCAGTCGCCTTCCTAGCATCATCAGCCCTGGAAGGCTCGAATAACGTACCTTCTGAGGTATTCCTGGAAGGTGACAGCAAGAGCATGGGCGAAATTGCACACATCATGGCGAGTCATGGAGCAGGCCAATTTGAAGTTTCAAGCATTGGCTTGGAGAAGTTTAAACAATCTGTGTTTGCGCGACCGACACCTACACCAGAAAGATATCTTCGGTACATGATGGCAGAGGGAAAAATTGACCACTCAGACGGAAATTCCAACTCTATCATCAATAAGAAGAATCAGCTCTGGAAATGGAAGAGCATGGTCGATCTTGCCATAGAGATACATGGGAAGCCATGGGTAGATTTTGAATGGACTGCCACATGATGCTCCTGAGATATTCTTACGCTTCATGAGCAAATGCCTCAAAGAAGGAGACAAATACGGTCGTATGATATATGTAGTTTTACAAGCGTATCGATTTTCATAGCGCTCATTGTTTGCTTTTAGCTAGAAAACAAAAGAAATGTTTCTTGGAGAACCAGCCCCTCTGACAGGTCTGGAATGGTACCATTTTCAGTAGATTTAATATTACTATACTTAAATACGGCGTGCCACTTCTAAAAAAGACCTGGTTACAAAGAAGCATGAAGCGGTGCTGCTATTGTTCAATTCAAGCCTATATCTCCCTCTTCCTTGGCCATGCTCTCAACTTCCCAAAATTTTCTATACCTCTCAACAGCCCCTCGACCATCCTCTTCCAGGACAGTCTGGAGCCACTCCTCGTCAGGCCGCTCTTGCAAGTGATAGTCAGGTGTCGCCCCAGCTTCAAGTAAGATCTTGACAATGTTCCAATAGCCGCTGACAATAGCCCCATTCAAGGCGCTCCGGTACTTTCCGCCGCGTTCGTTGACTCTGGCTTTCCTATCTAACAGTAGCCTTACTGATAGGGCCTGCCCCGAAAAGGCAGCTGCCTGGAGAGCTGTGCCGAAAATTCCGCCTTTCGCATTTACATTGATGCAAGAAGACCGCTCAAGAAGGTACTTTGTTTTGTTAGATGAGCTGTTGATATTTTCACAGTGCCAGCATCCGTATTGAAACACTGTATGATCATGATCGTCTTCGTCCTGAAGCGCGCAAGCTATATGAAGCGCGGAGCCCAGCTGCTCGACCATAATATTTACATCTATGTGGTGCTCGAGTAAGAAGTCGATCCCATTTCGCCAAATACGGCCAGTCATTATCACATGCAGGGCAGTGCCAAACTCTGCATGCACATGATTAATATCCATGCCGTGTTCGAGGAGAAGCTTAAGCACATCAGTGTTGTCGTCGTGAATGACATTATTCCTATAGCGAGTGGCTGTGTACCAAGCAGCGCAGTCCTGGAGATGAACATCTGCGCCGTGATTGAGCAGCAGCTGTACCAACTCAGAGTGACCCTGGCTACAGGCGGCTGAGAGCGCTGTACCATATTCGCCACCTTGTGCCTTTATATCAGCACCGCTACCCAAGATCATTTCCACTATTTTCGTATCTCGCTCGCCGTCATGGTAGTGTGGCTGGCAGGCGGCGATGAGCGCCGTTCCGTACTCCTCGCTCTGTGCATTTACGTTGGCGCCGTGATACAGTAGAAACTGCACACACTCTGCATCCCTCCAGGAGCTTCCACAAGCGGCTATGAGCGCCGTCCCGTGTTTACCGCCTTTCGCATTGACATCTGCGCCGTGCTCTATGAGAAAACGGAGCGGTTCAACCATAGCATAGCTGTAGAAAACTGTCTGCAGCGCAGATCCATATTCTCCGCCTTGTTGGTTGATGTTGGCGCCTCTTTCTACAAGAAGATTCAAAATTCCTAGTTTGCGTTCCAGTAAATCATCTTTCCGAGCAGCTGCAGCCAGCAGTGGCGTACCAAATCGACCACTTCCAGCGTTAACAGCAGAGCCTTGGTCGAGGAGAAAACGCACTGCTTCTTCCGTCCCGTGGTAACAAGCAACTTGCAACACAGTTCCCCAGTTTTCACAACTCTGTTTTTCGACGTTGGCGCCGTTATCAAGAAGTAACTTTATCGCTTCGACGGCCTCAGGCTGTCGCGATGCTGCTGCCGCGTGAAGTGCTGAACCCCATTTCCCTCCTTGCACATTCACATCAGCGCCGTTTTCAATGAGAAGCTGCACAATTTTGATAGCCAACTTGATGCCTACTTGATACTGTAATTGATGGCACGCAGCCTGTAGCGCTGTGGCGTATATTCCACCACGTATGTTGGGGTCCGCGTCGCAGCCTAATAGCTTTTCAACATAGTGGAGTCTTTGATTCGAGTCCATCTTCTCTGCCGCACATGCGACGTGTAGCGGCGTGCCGAGTTTCTCACTTAGTGCATTCACTTGAGCTTTTCGCTTTAGCACAAGGTCAACGTGTTTAGAATTATCATCGGCTATTGCCTTGTGCAGAGCGGACCCGCAATATTCATCCTGCATCTCTATATTCATGCGGTCTAGGAGAAACTCCAAGCACTTTGTGTCGCATCTTGATATGCACGCAAGTAAACTTGGCTGAGAGCTGATGTCGGCTCCCTTCCTCACAAAGAACTCAAGAACATTGAGATGCGCACCACTCATAGCAGCATGTACTACTGAGTTCCAATTACCGCAGCGTGTATCGATGTTGGCGCCTTTTTCGAAAAGGAGTTGCACAATATCCAAATGGCCACCATAGGCTGCATAGTGGAGTCCAAAATCTAAATCTTCTTGCGTGATATACTTGTTCGCACCAAGCTTCTGAGAGATCAACAACTTGGTTAGCTGACGGAAACCGTGGTATGCAGTGTAACAATGTGGCTTGTTTAACATATGTTGATGAAATTTTTCGGTATCACTTTTTTCGACGAGTAGAGCGAGCAGGCTTTGGCTGCGATGAGCTAGCGCAAGTACCACGTTGGGTGCGACTTTGGCTATCCATGACGCGTGCGGTATCTCTTCGAGGTGGGTAGTCCAATACATGGCCGCATATTCTATTAAGTGATATTCCCATTTACTCCAGAAAGTGTTTGTTTTATTGGTTCCCTCAGCTGCGGTGTTCAAGTGCGTCAAGTACGCGAGACACGAACGCGTGATATGTATATGAGCATCCACCCTTGTAAATGAGAAGGCCGAAACAGAGCTTTCTCCTATTCTGTGAGAAGTCAAATATTTTTGGAATGAAAGGTGAACAAGGCGAACCGTATACTTTTCCTTTTCGTCAATGCCTCCAGAGGAACTTTTTTGAATGATAATCAAACTTGAAAAGTACTTTAATAAATCCGAAGAAGAGAAGAGGCGCGCATTTTCATCAAAAACAACATGTTTATCTTGGTAAATGATAAATATCTCAGAAAGTTCTTCAGGACTCAGGAGTCGTTTCGAGAACGCAAGCCACTTTAGTGAATTTATGACCTGGATTTGAAATTTTATATCAATACTTTTAAAAATTCGATCATAAGTTGCATCAAGCCCGATGGGAAGGTTCTGGAGAGCCTCGCGGATCTCAGCTACAGACGAGAGATTTTGGAGCATTTGAAATTGGAAACGGACATATTGGAACCTTGGCATAAAATATTAATAACATTGCCATAATATTGCAGACTGGGATCTGCTGACTCACATACAGTCTGCCTTTTCCGTAAGTGGCTGTTTTGCCTCTTCCTTTATGTCAGCTGGCCAGGATTTAAAATCATCAGTGGCCAGTGTTAAGCCGATATAGAGACGAATGTCTTCATTAATAGTTTCCTGATGGGCCAGTAGATCATTCTCTAATCTTGATGGTGAAGATAGAAGACCACGTATTTTAAGATCAATATCTGGTTCTTTGCGGCTGGTTAGGAAAATATGAAGATTTTTAAGGTCGTCATTCAAGAGGATATGCTGCAAGCTCTTCAAGAGCTTTTCCCTCTCATTATTAAATAATGGGCATTCATCTAGACCATCGATAATAATACATACGGCAGAAAATCCAGGTGTAGTGGCCACAAGCGCTGCCTCAAGTGCCTCATTATCTGGGCGCTCGCCTTTGGTTTTGTAGTCTCTGAATTTTTCAATTAATTGAGGTGTATCGCTTCGACGAGAGCAGATCTGTTTAATAAGCGATGCAAGCATTGCATCCACTTTTTGCTTCTCAATATCGCTGAAGCTGAAATAGAAGTAAGCGAGAGCAGTTGAAGGTGATGGGTCATATTGGTGTTTCAAGTAATGGACAACTGAGGAGCTCAAGACCGATTTTCCCGAGCCGACTATAGACGGTTAGTTCCAACACTGTCTAAACAAATGGGGGCTACAAGTAGAGGCAGAAGTTTTAGATTTACCTTTTCCGTGAAGCCATAATAGTGATCCAGGACTAGTCTCCCAAATCTTAAATTCTTTATCTTTTACCAACCATTCATTCGTGCCACTCTCGTGCCTGTCGCGTGCGGTGTTGTAGATAGAAGAAGGATCACTACTGCAAAGCCAATCTAGTAGATCTGTGCGTTCTTTTCGAGTCATTGCCTTCTCTGCTGCCTTACGCGATGCCGTAATATCCGTTTTTATAGCAGATAAAGAATCCATAGTGCTCTGTTGCATGTTTTCGGCAGCTAAGCGTCTCTCAATATATTGCCAAGTCCGCTCAACTTCGATAAAATGTTCATCTCGTTGGCGAACCTCATTTATTAACAGATCCCAGTCATTCCACTTAATAGCATCAAGGCCGTGGCGAAAGGCTGAAATGTTTGAGTAATAGCAGCAACTCTTAGCTTGAAATTTCAAAATTTGCCTATAGAGTCGCTCTAGGGCGGTTTTATACACGCGGTGCGATTGCTGGAGCTCTCTTTCAGCACTTGTTCGCGACTCATAGAACGTAATGTAGAATTCTTCTCTCATTTGTCCCTGGGAGATGAGATGAGAGATATATTCCAACCCTTTTGCCAGAGAGGCACTCTGAGTCGACATGTTCGTGAAAAGCTGATATTTTGTTTTAGTACTGGGTAGTTCCACTTTGCCAAATAGACGATTAATGATGCAGCCTAACTTACTGGAAGCAAAAAGCTGACACCGGCCTAGGCAATCGAGGCGTACGGATTGGCGCTTACAGCCTGGGTAACATAGTTATTGGCAGAGCCCACAACGGCTAGGACTACCTCTGCGGCGTCTTTGATTATGACTTCAGAGTTACCCAACTTGAGCTTGGCTGTATTCTTGTTCACTTCCTCCATATTGCTTTGTAAAATCGCCGACATGCATATGATCAATGCATATTGTGGAAAATATAGGTTCAATTGGCTTAGCCTTATATTATTATAAACGCGATATGGCTGCCCTACTTATACACTATAGCTAGGCCGACCCCTGCACGCCTAGGTACTGATACTTCCTATGTGGATGCCCCTATTTACGACGCATATGATAGGCATACACTTGCAGGTTTAGCCGCAGATATTGTAAGTACTTAATAAGTTGGGAGAGTGCCAGGTGACAAAGAAGCTCAGACGTAACTAGCCAGAGGTTGGGTACTGGCTACCAGATTTAAGGCCTGTGCCCACTTCCTACTACTATAAACACGGATAAGAGAAAGATGCTATGATGTAACTACCTAGAACCTTGTTGCCAGAAAAGAAGAAGGTATAAAAGAAAAGGATTTTCCCTTAGAAAAGAGAGAGGGGCAGAGATAAATATAGTCCTTTGATAATACCTAGTAGCTATTCAGTAACAAAGACGCACCTAGCCCCCACTTAATCTTCTGTCACTCTTCTTGCAGCAACTCGACCGTGACAGATAGTAAATCAATCTCTGTGCGCGTATATTAATTTCCTATCCATTACATTATACGTCTTGTTGATAGAAGAGATTTATTGACTGCTATTGTCTTTGACTTTTTCAAAAGTCACGTATTTCAACCAGCACTGATATCCAACCCCCCTCTTCTGTTAGATAGGCCTCTATAGAATTGTCTAGAACACACAAGTATTCATTATATTTTCTCTCTTAATAATTTCTATACTGTTTAGCTCACTACTGTTTAAAACTCAGAAGATTTCGCGGACGGCCATTACTTTACTCAGTGTTACGACCTGGTTCAGCGTAACAGGTAGAATCCCTTATAAGCAGCTAGTTCCGTTACAGTAATTGCTACAATAGCGATTATTGGCCTAATCTTTTGCCCTGTTTGGCTTAACGGTATAACGCATCGTTACACTCAGCCACTCTCTACTATCTCACCCATGAAGTCCTCTATAGTATGAATAAGGGTTTAATATAGCGGCAAAGATTGTTAAGCATACATATTAATACATATTGGGGATAAATCAACTTATGCTTTAACCTACTTCAGAAGCTCTCTGAATAGCTACACCCACATTCTTCTAGTTTATTTCTTTTTTTGGTATGTAATACTATATGAATATGTGTAATTGGAGCATTACATGATATTATTATCTAATTATGACCATATTTTAACAAAATTTTTCATACAGTCCGTTTATAGGTAATTTGGACAAACTCGTCATGTGATCATCGCTGAGAGAACATAATAATGACTCTGGACCAAATTGTAGCCACATGTTTTTCTGGGTTTCAATATCAAGTTCAAGATATTTAAGAGCTATATAGGTTCTACTCTAGAAAGTAGGATTGTTTTCGTTGCGCTATTAGTCATGAAGAACATTATTCTAATATTCAAAGAATTATTTGTATAAAACAACATTTGTCTTTATACATGACATTCAAAGATCTGAGGACACCAAATAAGACATGCGGTCTGTACTCCGCAGTAGTAAAGGGCGAGCATATTCACTTGCTATATGTACGTTTGCCTCTACTCAACAACTCTGCTGCTCCTATCAATTCCATCTTAGAAGAAGACGATGAGAGTCCAGACTTGTTTATCAAGCGACTTGTTATAATTGGTGACCTCTAACCTCTGCAAGGGATATGAAACAACAAATCCCCTGTTCAGAGGTATTAAGAATGGATAATAAGACATAAACAGAAGAGGGGGATTGGTGCCTGCGAATGGAGTAATATATAAAGCATTACCAAAAGCGGGGATAGGTGAACAGCGCAACTCTAACATATGGACCGACATAGAAAACAAACGTTATAAGATGGCTCAACTATATGCTATCAATGGGCGACGTCCAGAAAAATAGGGCTATGGCGCAGATATGTCATAAATTTAGCGCAACTCCGATTTCGCGCACATCCGAAAAGCCAAACAAGTCTGTGCAGCTATTTGCTTGTCACCGGAACGCTGCAATTCAAGGCCGGTTGGGATTGATTGTGATTGGTATAAGATATCCGCCATATTCTCTCGCTTTCTATCAAATGAGCCGCATCCCACCTCTTAAAGTAGTTTCTCTATTTCACTATCGCGATGTCTTCTTGTCAAGCGGAGTAATTGGGGCATCGTTGTGAATTGGCGAATAGAAGAGCTAATAGAAGACGTCGAATTTGCAATTTTCTGGTTCTCAGCATGGCCCAAAGTCTTCAAATTTTGACGCTGGCCTTGGTGACTCTTACCGGCTTTTTATTACGCCTTGCTAGGGAGCTTAGTTCTTCCTTGGGCACAATATGCCTTCCAGGGTAGTGGGTATTTCAATTCCCAGACCCATTGACTGAATCCCCCCAGAATACTAACTAGCTTTCCCAGGTTGCGACAGCCTCGTGGGCTCGATCGCTGCGCCCTGCGAGCTGTAGCATTTAGACTCAATGGCTATCAAGCTCGCATTACCCGTGCACCTCATTCTCGAATGTCAAGATAACATAAGAGAATATACGACAAGAATCTGCACGGAAAACTACGGCCTGGATTTCGTGTCAGTTGCTAAACCTGATATTATCATTTCTTCCAAGTTCGACATGGGGTGTGAGCCCTCAAGAGAGTAAAGTAAAATCGGACCTCTTGCTAAAGACATTCCACTGGTAGTGGCGGGCAGCCTCGGACATGGCTCTCCAAAAACAGCGTCAACAACTCTCTTCTGGGATTGGAAATTCCTCATCGTATCGAGCGCCAACGAGCTACGTTCATAGGCAAGACTCTCAAAAGAGAAACAAGATGACATTTGATGCAGGGTCTCAGGTGAAACGTCATCTAGGTGCAAGAAGGCTTCATAGCGAGAAAGGTCGGCAAATTTACAGAGCGCTTGCTCGTTATCATTTCCAATTGAGATTTGTAATCTGGGACAACAGTGAGACTATAGAGATGGCTGCAGGCACAGACAACTCATGCAATAGCGGGCAAGTTTCGTAGGTATGTGGCATGAGAGGAAACACCAACATCGTCATGGGAACACGTATTGGGAAACTGAGCGGATTTAGTGCGACAGATTGGCTAGCCTGACCATGCACGCATGACAAGAGCAATCGTGCCTGATGATGTATCATGACAACTCTCTGAAGCTCAATTAGCGAAGACATTTGCCAGTGGCTAAAAAGATGAACTATGTAGACCAATTTCCCATGAATTTCGTCGTGAACATACAGAAGTGACTCCTATCATATACTTGCAAGAAGGCAATGAATTAAGCTCTTCTACAGTTCCCAATTCAGATAAATTAATAGTAGAGGTAATAAGAATTCTATTCTTATATAGAACCTTTGCAAGACAAATGCCACATCCTACTTGAGGTGGACTTACCATTTATGCTGAGGCTAGGTTATAGTAACAACTGTAATCGCAAGTTTCGTAATTCGTTACTTAATACATCCAAATATAGATTATAAATGTCTAAACATGTCATGATTAAGCCACGCAGCCTTCAGAAAAGGCTTCGGCACGTGTTGTAGTTGAAATCTTACGGTTGTATTATCGGCGAGCTAACTGAGAGAAGCTAAACCGAGAACGAGCCAACTTACTTGCAAAAAAATAGCCACCAATAAAAGTCGCTATCACGACACATCTCTAAAAATAGGACAAATCGTTTCAAATAAGCTGCGGTTAATTAAGGTGTTACAATAAGCAAAGCTACTATCACTTGCACAGCGCGGCGAAGCAATGCGTCTGATTTTGGTAAAGAAATATCTTACTGAGAGTCGCGCTAGCCCAATGTCTAGAAGCTGTGAGGTCCCACTTTTGAAAGAGCCTGCAAAAACCAACTGGTAAGCAAGCACGACATGCCATAAGTAGAGAGGAGTGCTGGCGAGATATAAAACATGTTCAGTTGCCGTTCACAAATGAAAATAAATTCTTCTATCATTCCATAAGTTCAATATCTAGAGTTGACTTTCTCGTACTATCTTTCTTTGTGTTTGTGTTTCGCATTTCATACATTATTACTCAACATGCTTACCGCTACTTTACTTACTCTTTCCGCACTATACCTACCGGCGCTTGGCGGGTTTACTCCATTTTCATCTATCAACGTCAACTGTAACAACCAGCCTTTTTTCTCTCCAGATGATGTTGGCAATCTGGTTTCTCTCCTCAGCAATAACAACTTCCAAAATGCACCAGGAAACCCTGAATCTGTTGAACTAGATGATCAACAGAACTGGATACTTACATCTGGTTCCGCCACCGTTTGCATTGGGAATGAGTTTATTTTTAACAAAAACACTCATTTCTCGCTCTTTGATTTAGCGACCGTGGTTTCAGAAATTGTCATTAAGTGTAACGGTGGAGGAGGAGAGGCAGACTCTTCGGTTACTGGGGACACAGGAACAACGTTGGACGTTGCACTCACCAATACGCAATTTAACTCGGATGTTGCCGCTTGTCCTTTTGCCTTCACTCTTTGAGTTATCACTAAGGCAATAGAATTACTGACGATGCATTACGAGAGGTAGCCAGGCCGACAGTAGGATTATAAATAGACTAGTGTTGATATTTCAATATTAACTTTGTGTTGTGCAAAGTTAGAAGCAATGGAAGTGAATTTTGGTCATTTCTTCACTGCAAGTCTCCTCAGTTGTCTTTCAATACGTTTAACAAATCGTAAAAGCAATGTTCTCATGACAAATTTATCGTTGTGATATAATCCATGATAATGTACACAGGGCATCAAGGACCAAAATGCGCCAATTATCAACCATCTATCCGACTTGGTGACTCTCACTCCATTGACCATGACCAACCGAACTTATTTTTTTCATCGCAAGCACCCAGTTTTCGTTATTCCTTTCGGCTACAAACAAGTTGAAATGGTAATATAAGCACGGACCATTTTCGTACCTATTCGAGCTAGGCAGAGCCTGGAAAAGCAACAACGTATAATAATTAATATGGTTATCGGCTAACTTATGCTAAGTTCGTATTATCGAACACAATCAATAAGCTAACATTTCCGGGCTCTCCACTTATAGAAATATTAAACCACACCACAAAGAGTAATCTCCCTGTAATACAGCTTCCTATCGTGGCATATCAGGACATGTCTGCATCAAAACGCGTTCGAATTACGTATATATACCAAGAGTATCAATAATATAAAGAGTAGTCACAGGTCTTCTTTGTTCTACGATAATCAACTCCAACATATTTTCATACATTCCTCTGAATAATGCGTTTTCCAACTATTTGCGCAGCTCTGCTGCCACTCTTTGTCGGCACTGTGCTAAGCTATGTTGCAGATTTTACAAGTGTTTCAAATGCCGGTACAGATTCAGATAGTGGTCTTTCTGCACTGAAGCTCAAAAATTCTAACATTTTTCTTACCTAGACTGTAGCAATGGCGGTGGTACTACCATTGTGGGTAATGTAGGGTCCAAAAATCAATTTTGGCCCAACCAGCGTAGTGTCCGAGTCAACTCAATTCGCAACGGAAAACACGTTGCCCTTTACTTGGGCGGTTCTCAAAGTGGTACCGTAACAAGGCTTTATGATCCTGACGGTTGCATAAATGGAGACTGGCTAAGCTTTGGAATTTATAATGGCGGACCGTAAATATGGGTTGGGATATAGATTGGATTTAGCTGTCAAATCAAGTTCTTTTCGTCATGGATCTTACATTTATAATGCGGAAACCTCCCTCAGAGCATTTTTGATACCGGGGCACAAATACTCGAACGATACTAGAAAATTACAATGCCAACAATATATCTATCTTCTACTCAAATTCGTACACTGTCGCGAAATGAACTAAGCGATGAAACAAAGCATCATCGGACAGTGCCTTCAGGATCGGAAATTATGTTTGCCCCAGGGATATTAGTCAGTGGGCAGCAAGAGACACGTTATGGTCCCCTATGTAATATCAGCTCACCATAATACTTGCGCTGGATCGCCTACTCCATCTCAGTTAGGCCAGCAACTTTATTGCAACAGTTAATATTCATTTTAGCCTTCATTTTAGCCTTCATTTTAGCTCGGATCGTGCCGTTCCACGCGGATTGACTTTTTTTCCTTGGTTACTAATAAATCTACCGTTGCAGGAAGTACAAGTAAACAGAATCTCGAAGATCTTGCAACATCATTCCATAATTCAATCCCACCATTGGTCAGTAGTGAGACTCTTAGATCGATTATCTGTATTGGGCATAGTCTCGGAGGGCTGATTGTCAAATAAGCGAGAAAGTAAATTAATTACCGTATACCTGAATACTAGACATAACACAGGCCCTAACGATTCCATCTAAATCTCAGAGGGGGGCTGATATTAAGTTACTTCAAACAATATATGGGATTGTGTTCTTTGGAGTCCCAAGTCGTGGAATGGATATCACCTCACTCATACCAATGATTAGAGACGGACCAAACTGTTTCCTCATTGAATCTATTAATTTTCAAAGTTCTCAAGTTCTTGACATTTTACATCACGATTTCCAAACGGCCCTAGGGAAACGAGGTGAGTCCGAGATAATCTGCTTTTATGAGACAGAAACGTCTCCAACGGCAAAACAGGTATTCAACTCACCACCTTTAACTATTATTATGCACGTATTTATGAAAAGTTAGGACGATGATGGAAAATGGAAGATGAATGGTGAGAAGGCGTTGCTAGTGAGCAAGATACTCTGCTACTAATTGTCGTTCCTGGGAGATTGGCGTAGAGCATATGTTCACGATCGCTTGTACGCTCCAGCATAGTTAAATTTGGGCGATATGACGAAGACTACGAAATTGTGTGCGAGAGAATAAGAGAGGTCTTTGCCAACGAGCACGTATATACCAAAAGACGGCAGCGGAGGCCAGATTTGTTGAATTAAGGGCAACAGAAAACAATCAGTGTAGAAATAAGAATATAATTATGCATGGCTTGACTGACGCGTTGTAGGCCAGACATACTTCTATATTCCATTCCTGCCAAATCCTTGCTTTGTAGGGCGTACCGAAATTCTTAAAAAGCTCAAAAAAAAAAAAAAAAACGCTCTTTTCTAATGTGGCATACCAGAAAATGGCACTGATAGGCCTAGGATGGGTTAGCAAACCCCAGATTGCTCTGCAATTTGCATTCTGGGTGAAGAAAAATAAACCCGGTTACTCAGTCTTTTATTTGCCGGTACTAAGCAGGGCTAGCTTTGAGCAAGCATGCATCGGTATCATCAAAGAATAAGAAATTCAATTGGCTGATGCTGAAGACCCACCAGGATCATTCCAAAGTTGCCTGAGTTTGAGGGATGCTGGAAAGTGGCTTCTTATTGTAGACAACGCTGACAATATAGAGGTTCTTCTTGAGCCCAAGACTGCTTGAAAAGTATCTATGACTATTTTCCGAATAGCGATGAAGGGCTGAAAATATTTATAATTCGATTGCGAAAAGTAGCTGTTTTAGTTGCGAAGAGTGCTGTGGAGACTGTATCGGATATGAGTCTAGAAGAAACAACAAATTACTTGGAAGGTTCGCTCATTAATAAGACTCTCATTGAAGATAATCAAGCTGTGGCAGATGTCTTTAAGGTGGTAACTTGTTTGCCGTTGGCAATTACACATGCAGTACCATACATAAATGAGAATGACTGTACCATCGCAGGGTACATCCGAATGTTCAGCCACAGGGATCAAGATATAATGGAGATTATGAGTAGCGAATTTTATGACGATGCCAGATATAAGAGCACTAAGAACGCTGTGGCCACTACTTGGCTGGTATCATTCTACCAAATTCGCAAAATTGACGAATTTGCTGCAAGACTTCTGTCATTTATAGCGTGGCTTGAGATGAGGGATAAACCACAATCCATATTAACACAAGCATCGGAACAGCAACTGACGCAAGCAATCGGTACACTTCTCGGTTATGGGTTCTTGAGTAGACGAAGTGACAGGAAGACTTACGATAAGGACCACCCGTCTCGACTATCATCAAAGCATGAACTCACTGGAGCATACCAGGCTAACGGATAAGTCAAGGAAGTAATTAAGTTGCTCGAATATGTGGTGGGAATACGAGAGAAGACATTAGCAGAAGACCATCGTGATTGACTAGTATTAAGAAATCTACTCTTGCGTATTCGTGAGACTAATACCGAGGCGGCGAAACACTAAACTAGCGACTTTAACCACTAGTTTATTTTAAGAAAGAAACCATAGCTACTTTAGACTCCTCTGGTAGTATATGCAGCATCTAAACAGTTAGGTTATTGTTGGAAAAAATGGTTAAAGCCCAGAAGACTGAGGCTTATATTTCAACAGTTATATTTCTAAAAAGATCTATTTATATCCATAAAGTTTATATAAGTGGGTTTAGTAATTTTGTATAATATTTCGGAAAGGTTTTCCTTTTGTGCTACACAGGTTTTATTGCAGTCCTTTAGGTATAGCTTTTTTTTTTCTTTATATAGCTTAGGTTTTGCACTGGGATTTGCACTAGGGTTTGCACCAGGGCACATGGATTCATAATTCTTTATAAGAGAGCACTCGCACTGTCTGGCTCTATGTGATATATATCTAGTTTCAAGAACATATACCTTGAGGAAAGTACTGTTATATTTTTGTATGAGCTTTAATACTACGTACATATTACGTGGCTTGCCGGGTTCTATATAGTTAGAAAAACCTTAGAAAGACTTTATCTACGCAACTTGATGTATTGCGAGGTAAAGCGGGGAAACTAGAGGGACGTTAAAGCCAGCATTGATTAGCTAGTATTAATCTTGTATATATACATATAGGGACGGCTTATCAAGCATCCAAGAAGCGGTAATTAGCATCCAAAAAGGCGGGACTTGTATAGCAAAGTACTAGAACAGAGATTGTTATAATATAGCGCTTAACTATTTAATTACAGAGCTTATCTGTTAAATTAAAATACTTATCCACTAAATAATAATATTTATTTACTCAACTATAGCATGTATTTATTAAGTTATAGGGCTTGTTATAGCGCTTATTAACTGAGTTATAGCACTTATCGGCTAAATTATAGCACGTATCCGCTAATTTATATATCAAATTATATTATCTATTTATTAATATATTATAATTTTATTATACTATAATATATATGTAACAGGACCTGTAAGGCCTGCAAGGCAGACCCTTATAAGCTGTTGTAGAGGGAGTAATAGCATAGGTTGCTAGTATTGCGAATCTTTTTAGTTATTGGCGCAGTGGTGCACCCTCTGACGCTGTTATAATATATTTATTATATTAAAGTATATGTTATTTGATGTTTAAGTTTTCTCTGTGCGTTTGAGAGTTGTTCTATAAAGAAAGATTTCATCCGTCTTCAAAGAAGGAACCATCGAGGGCATATATGCCTGTAACTTAAAGGTGGATTCCTTTTGTTGGATTCCTTCTATTGGATTCCCCATTGGTGCCACAGCCTTTGAGTCATCGGCTTGAAACTCTATCTTGTTGTGCGCAGTTATATCTTAAACCTTATTGTTTTAAAGCGAACCAGGTGATCTGGCCTCGGAGAAGCCTGATGGCCAACCTGGCTGAGCCTTATAGTAATGTTTGGATAACATCCTACCCATCTAGTCATTAAACAGAGGGCTAGGTACAGCCCTTTACTGCGCCGGCCTTGTGTAGTCTATTTGAACCTATATAACTGCATTTATAAATAAAATCCGGATTATATTAAAGCATATATATAATATGGTTTAATTTACAGTTATTAAATATGTTAAATATATAAATTCTTTTATATATATATATATGAGTATATATACTTTAAATTACTTACTGCGAGCTGCAGAATTACATTAGCACTAACTATAAGCAGGGAAAGTCTACTTTTTAAATGATAATTACGCCTGCTTGGATGCTTGATACGCCGTCCCTACATATATACTACAGGTACCATTGGTCCGTGCCTAGATGAGTGAGAAGAATGTAAAGACAATAATATTTTTGCGCCTATCTTTATTAGAATAAAATAGAGTTGAGCTAAAATGCCATCGAGGTAGGGCAATAGATACAGGATTAGATTTATAGCTTCTTTAGAGTGCATAGTCATAAATATTGGCCAGGAATGGCTCTCTCTGCTTTTTATAGATACCGCATTCTCTCGCCAAATTCGGTATTGGGTCGCTATTGTTTTTACTATCATGCTGGCATTGGCCAGCTACCCTGTTGGTTTTGATTAAAACATCATTTGATTCTTGAGATCTCTATTGTTGAATATTGCGAGAGAATACGGTATATTGCAGATACAAGCTGACATAAGTAAAATTCCACAAAGGAGTTAACAATAGGCATCACTATAATCATTATCTAGCCAAATCTAATACCTATTTTGCCGTCGACGAATGTTTAACAAGGCTTTGTAGCCTGCCTTCCGGGTACGGAAGGAAGCTAGGATGAATTATTAAGCCTAGCCTGGCTTGGTTCGGTCGATATATAGAGAATCGAATTTTCTTTACTATATAGGGAAAGCAATACACGTTCTCTATGTAGAATGACCTCTAGCTGGTGTATCCGCCTTGTTCTTGAGATAATAAGGCCATGCCGGCTAGATTAAATTATTCTTAGCGTGTTCTCGCTCTGTGGTCTTAATAGTGGCCTGGTAGCTAGGTTTCCGTTGATGTGTTCGTATGTGTGTAAGCTAGTTCAGAGGTGCGTTCTCAACTTGCCAAATAAACTCTCCCGAGATTTATATTTTATTAAGGAACTATTCGTAGATCTTAACCTATATATTAAAAAAAAAATAGGAAAATGAATATAAGGGCTTAATTAGAGATGAAGTTAATGGATTCTTAAAGCACTGTGTTAAAACTGTAAGAAAAAGTAAAAGAGAAAATAAATAATAAATAAAAATAATAGAAATACTCGAGGTTATTTTTCAGCACGCTTGACTCTTTGTTAAAAAGTTTGCAAAGATTAAATAACGTAAATTACATGTTATATTAATTACATGTTATATATTATATATATTGTCCTCTGCATGAATAGCTTTCTCCCTACTTGCACTCATTCGAATAATAAGCTAGTCCTGTATACTCTTCTTTCGGATTAATGCACTGTGTATCTTTTAGTGACTTTCAGACTTGAGCTTTGATGGCATCGACTGGAAGCAGTCCCCGCTGTGCCCATGCTTCTTGCAAGCAGTTATTGCATCCTCATCCAACGTCAACAGTTCACAACCGGCGCCGAGCTACTCAAATGTCTACTCGTATCGGCTCGCAAGTGAGTTGGCAAACACTATTCAACGGTCATGAAGACATTTTAACGTCTGGTGTTCGGCACTTTGCAGGCAGGAAGTGCTTGGGCTTAATGTAACGAATTACCACTAGGTGAGGCTTGGGCGAATTTTGTATTGACGTAGCTAACAACAACAAAAACAAAGAAGTTCAACCTCAGCGACCGAAGAGGTCCCCCTTCGCCTTGCAATGGCAATATATCATTCGGAATCATGCCTTATCAGATCGTAGAGTCATTGTCTCTGTGCTTCCTAAAAGAGAATACGGTGATCGCCCGCGGCAAACCTGAGGAGCAATATACTGCATATTCCCCAACGCTAAGATTGGTCTAATGGCCAGAATTAGCAGCGGCGCGCCTGGTCGATTGCATTCGCCTTAAAGTGACATTGTTGTGGATGCGTGAGTACTCATTGCTGCCTTTGAGATTTTGGCAACAGGCAAGTCCCTGACTCAGACGGCAGGCGAGGCTGTCGACCGTTGGCTAAATGCAATAACGCATTCTTGGTGGGAGAGCGAATGAAACCGCCCTGCTGCATGAGAATGACGCAATTAGCCGTTGGTTGTCCGAACACACACTTGGCCACTAAAGTGGAACCAACGGGTAGATTAGAGGTGCTTGTGTAAATGCGAGTAAGCGGTTGAGGGGTAGATAGTAGCCAATCATGGATTTCTCACCAAGCTTGCTTCTACCCAATGTTGCCCAACCACCTTTTGATTGAGGAAGGTCGTAATATTGTCGCTTCTTCACAATCAATATGCTTCTTGGGGTATTGTACACTTTGTCAATTTAACTTGGGCACAGATCCTAAAGTCCCACGTAACACAAGCGATTGGAGGTGACAAGTTACGCTGTCAGATTGGTTGTGCCTGGAGATCACAGCAGTTTGCAGGCGGATCTGAGTAGCGGCAAGTGATCTTTCCGAGAAACCTTGGGGACCAAACTCTAAAATTTCCTTCGTAGCTCGCCTTACCTCTAGATAATCTTGCGAGAGACATGCCTCAACCTGACTGCTACACAGTCGGTTGGATATGTGCCGTAGATACGGAATACGTTGCCGCACAGGCTTTTCTCGACGAGGAACACGAAGGACCAGAATATGTATCGTGCAATGACAACAACGACTATACACTAGGCAAAATAGGGAAACACAATGTTGTTATCGCTGTCTTACCTGATGGAGAATATGGCACATCTTGCGCCGCAAGTGTCGCGAGAGACATGATGCATAGCTTTCCAAATATCAGAATTGGTCTGATGGTCGGCATTGGCGGTGGCGCGCCAAGTCGAAAACATGATATCCGTCTGGGCGATATCGTAGTCAGTGCTCCTCGAGGTGGGAAGAGTGGCGTACTCCAGTATGATTTTGGCAAAACCATTCAAAATCAGAGCTTCCAACGAACGGGCGTCTTAAATCAGCCTCCTGCCGTCTTACGTGCGGCGGTGAATGGACTTAAGGCCCAGTATGAGAGTAAAGGTCATAGATATGAAGAAGACATAACCGAAATTCTCCAGAAGAAACGAAGGCTGCGGAAAAAATATAGCCGACCGGATCCAAGTAGTGACAAGTTATATCAGTCCGGAGTCGTACATCCTGCAGATGACGACTCAAGCTGCATGGTATCCTGTAGCTCTGATCTGTCAAATTTGATACTGCGATCCGAACGGACTCAAGATGAGGATAATCCAACAATCCACTACGGCGTTATTGCCTCAGGAAACCAGCTAATGAAGGATGCTTCGGTTAGAGATAAGCTTGCTTTGGAAGAGGACATCCTATGCTTTGAGATGGAAGCAGCAGGGCTAATGAACCACTTTCCCTGCCTGGTTATCCGTGGTATATGCGACTACTCAGATTCCCACAAGTCCAAGGAGTGGCAAGGCTATGCAGCAATGGCAGCTGCAGCATATGCGAAAGATATTCTCTGTCGAATAGCTCCAAATAGGGTTGAAGCTGAAAGAAGAATTTGTGATATTCTATCTGGTAGTTATTAGCCCTTAGAATTATGCTTTCATATATATTAACCTTATATATAGGTCTCCATGAAGTTGCTAATCAGCACCGGGATATTGCAGAAGAGCACCGGGATATCGCAAAGAAACAACTTAAATCCCAGGAAGACTTAGCTAAAGAAAAGCAATCTGAAAAAGAAGGAGAGTGTCATCAGCTATTCCGCCTTACATCTAGTAACAAAGATGCTACATATGAATGGTATAAAAACCGAGTTGAAGAGAGGGTTAAGGACACATGTCTGTGGTTTCTTAAACATGAGCACTATCAAAAGTGGTTGGAACAAGAGTCCGGCCCCTTGCTAGTTACAGCAGACCCTGGCTGTGGAAAGTCAGTATTAGCCAAGTACCTTATTGACCACGGCCTGTCACAATCAGGAACCATCTGTTACTTCTTTTTCAAAGACCAGGACCAGAACACCTCCCGTCAAGCGCTTTGCGCAATACTTCACCAGCTCTTTTCTCAAAAGCCGCCTTTAATTAGACACGCTATGCCACAATTCCGTAAAGATGGGCAAGGTTTAATTAACTCTACAGAGTCTCTCTGGAAGATTCTGCAAGGCGCTATTGAAGATCCTGAGGCAGGATCTATAACTATTATCCTTGACGCCCTAGATGAGTGCGTTGAATCTGACTTTGAAGATCTAATGCGGAATATAAAAAGTCAGTTTCGCAGCGACCGGTTAAATAGAATTAACAGCAAGCTAAAATATCTTTTAACATGCCGCCCATACCAGCAAATTACATCACAATTTCATTATCTATTAAATTCTTTTCCAAATATTTATATACCAGGGGAAGAAAAATCAGATATTATTAGCCAGGAGGTAAATCATGTTATCACATATCGCGTTAACCAACTGTCACTTTCATCCCATATTAAAAATTACTTGGAGAGAAGGCTTAAAGATACTCCACACCGCACCTACCTCTGGGTATATCTTATATTTAATTTATTACAGAAGGGAGATTTTAAAAAGACATTAAAAGGGGCTGAGTCTGTCATTCTACAATTACCAAGGAGTGTTAATGAGGCATATGAGCAGATTCTTAACAAGTCTAAAGATAAGCTTATGGCTTGGAAGGCCTTAAGTGTTATTTTAGCTGCTAGCCAACCGCTAACACTCTCAGAAATGAACATTGCTATGAATATAAATAAAACAACAAAAGCTTTTCATGACCTTGATCTAGAGGATGAAAATGACTTTCAGTTACGTCTAAGGTCTTGGTGTGGATTGTTTATCTCGATCTATCATGGCAAGGTTTACTTCCTCCATCAAACTGCTCGCGAGTTTCTCCTTGCAGATTTGGCATCTCCTCCGATTACCTCACCAGCGCTACACTGGTACCACTCTATTACTACTCGTCAAGCACATTATATTCTCGCAGAGCTCTGTATTCTTTACCTGGACTTTTTTAACTCCAGCGGTAGCATTACTACAGATGCAGATGGGAATACCAGCCAATCTACCGATATTAATGCCTTTTTAAATTACTCAGCTAAAAATTGGGGTGCTCACTTCCGCAAAGCTCACATTGTTTATGGTGCTGTTATTATACCTGCGACTCTAAGAATTTGTGATCCTGGTTCACAGAGTTATTCAGTATGGTTTACGATTTATCAAGAGTCTACACCTAACAGCCCGACTGGGAATCTTACAGATCTTATAATCGCATCGTACTACGGTCATTACGCTGTTGTTAAGCTGTTAGTTGAGATGAAAGCTGATATTGAGGCAAAGGATAGATATAGCCGGACGCCATTATCATTAGCTGTTGAGAATGGTTATGAGGCTATTGTCCAGCTGCTGGTTAAGAATGGAGCTGATATTGAGGTAAAGGATAGATATAGCCAGACGCCGCTATTATTAGCTGCTAAGACTGGGCATGGGGGTATTGTCTGTCTGCTAGTTAAGAAGGGCGCTGATATTGGGGCAAAGGATAGATATGGCCGGGCGCCAATATCATGGGCTGCTGAAAAGGGGCATGAGGCTATTATCCGGCTGTTAATTAAGAGGGGAGCTGATATTGAGGTGAAAGATGAATTTACCCGAACACCGCTATTGTGGGCCGCTAAAAGGGGGCAGGAGGCCGTTGTCCAGCTGCTGGTTGAGAAGGGAGCTGATATAGTGGCAGGGGATCAATCTAGCCAGACGCCACTTTCATGGGCTGCTGAAAACAGACATGAGGCTATTTTCCAGCTGCTGGTTAAGAAGGGAAAGGATAGATATGGCCGGACGCCGCTATCGCGGGCTGCTGAAAGGGGGCAGGAGATTACCTTCCGGCTGCTGGTTGATAGGGGATTTGATATTGGGGCAAAGGATTCATCTGGTCGGACGCCGCTATCTTGGGCTGTCGAAAAAGGGCAAAGGGCTATTATTCAGCTGCTGATTGAGAGGGGAGCTGATATTGAGGTAAAAGATTCATCTGGCCGGACGCCATTATTATGGGCTGCTGAAAATCGTCATGAGGCTATTATCCGACTACTGGTTGAGAAGGGAGCTGATATTGAGGCAAAGGATTCATCCGGCCGGACGCCGCTATCTTGGGCTGTTGAAAAAGGGCAGGAGGTTGTTGTATGGCTGCTAGTTAAAATTGGAGCCGATATTGACGTGAAGGATGCCTCTGGCCGGACGCCATTATCATGGGCTGCTGAAAAGGGGCATAAGGCTATTGTCCAGCTATTAGTTGAGGGGGGAGCTGATATTGAGGCAAAGGACCAATATAGCCGGACGCCATTGTCATGGGCTGTTGAGAAGGGACAAAAAGATATTATCAAGCTGCTAAGTAAAGTTGAATATTTATGAGAATTTGCGCATCTTATGAGATAGTAGGTATATAATTTGCAATAACACTGCTCCCTTCACTTTGTAATATTTCCATGGGCTTATGCCTTTATGTCTTAATTGCAACTTTTTTATCCCAAATTCAACTGGCGTCATGAGAAATAGGTCGTAGGGTATCCGGGCAGGCCTAGAGGAGGTATTATGGCGGTGCCGCTGCGGCGGGCCTAAGAGCACAAATCACGTCTTTAAATTCAAGTAAACATACTAGTTTTTATCAGGGAAGGCGCAGGGAAGCATGCAATGTGCAGGCCTATATCTTAAGTCCAAAGGGATAGACCAGTTTCAAGAAATTCATTAAAGGTAAACGCTAGTATGAGGGACTTTTGCCAGCTCGCTCAGCCCCGAGCCCTTCCCCCTAGGAACCTACCAAGAAATCAACAAAAACGAGAATCCACAGGGCTTAGATCACCTAGCCAACAGAGGAGCCTGGCGAACAAGAAGCAAGCCAGACTACTTTGTTGACAAGTTTGGAACGCACCTCTAAACTGGCTCACACTTATACAAACACATCCACGAAAACCCAGCTTGTCATACCGCTATTAAGACCACTGAGCGAGAACACTTTACGGAACCATTTGATCTAGCTGACGCCTGCATGTTCGTCCTAGAACGAGGCCGCGGCAGCAGCTAGGGATCATTTTGCGAAGAGAACGTGAGTTGTTTTTCCTATCTAACAAGAGAATCTCATTCTCTTTACATCTAATCTATCCTAGCTTTGTCCGGATTAACTATCTTCCTTCCGCTTCCTTTCTTACCCGGAAGATGCGTTGCAAAGGACCATTAAACTACTGGAGGCATTAGAGACTATAAAGCCAACCACAGAAGGAAAGGCCAAGCAAGCTAGCAACAACGTCAGGGCAGGTAACAGGTAGCAGGTCGACTAGCTACAAGAAACAGGGTCCAAAAGCGCTGAGCGATAGCAAGCTGACAGCATCGACATCGGCTATTATAGAGACAGGCGAGTAGATCCTGTAGCTCCCCGGAGAGGAAATGTCTCTCAGGGGAAAACATCGCGGCTATAAAAGCGCTACAGTTTGCTCGATGGTTTACACGATGTACTGCGAATAAGTAATCACGGCTAGGGATAGAATCCTTCCGAAAAATTAATTGTAATAAGATGAGATGCATTGTCATCAATCAATAATCTTGTGTTCTCTGGTGATCTTTTGCATGAGCAGCTTGTCTCCTGCCAATGCTGCAGCTGTCCATCACCAAAGCGCACCCTCGGCTCGCACCGTCAATGGGACTTACACAGGCCTCAGTCTGGACACTTTCAGCCAGGAAGCCTTTTACGGTATTCCCTTTGCGATACCTCCCCTAGGAGATCTGCGGCTCCGTTATCCCTTACCGTACAACCAGTCATGGACAGGGTCTCGTAATGCTACCGTACGGTCGGACTCGTGCCCTGGCTTCGACAAGCCCTTTGCCCAGGGCTTCTCCGACGGCTTAACAATGGGCGAGGATTGTCTGACACTTGACATTGTGAGACCAGCCAATGTTCAGCCTGGAGACAACCTCCCCGTCTTCTTCTGGATATACGGCGGTGGCTTCAAAGCCGGTGGATCGGCTGATCCACGCTACAACACGTCCTTCATGGTGCGCAACTCGATGGAAATGAAGAAACCAATCATCGCTGTAGTGCCCAACTACCGCACAGCGTCATTTGGCTTATTGGCCTCCAAAGAGGTCGTGGCGGCAGGGGTAGGCAACATTGCCCTCTTCGATCAGCGGTTAGCGATGAAATGGGTGTCTGAAAATATCCACGCGTTTGGCGGCGACCCCAGCAAGGTCACAATTGCGGGCGAAAGCGCAGGAGGCACCTCGGCTGGATACCAACTGGTGGCATTTGAGGGGAATAATGAAGGACTGTTCAGGAGTGCCATCTTGGAGAGTTCGAGCTTACTTGGAGCTCCGAGTAAGTTTTATCTTTAGTGGCTACATGCAATGGGGATCTAACTGATATTTTGCTAACTACTTATAACAGTGAATATTGTCGAGACGCTGAATGTAACTTACCAAGGGTGGTACGATAACATTACGACAACGGTTGGCTGCAACACTATTGCAGACTCCCTGGCCTGCTTGCGCACTGTTCCATACGAGAAGCTCTTCAGCGCTATTAACGGCTTCCAGTTCAAGCCTTATGTCGACGGCAACTTCATCTCTCAGCCTCCCTCCGTCTCGATCGCAAAGGGCCAGATCGCTGATGTCGCTCTCATCATGGGGTCCAACACAGACGAGGGCACTGCCGAATTCTTTACGCCCCGAGGAACTCTTAATAACGACAGTGACATTTCGTCTCTCATAGCGCATTTTGGTGGTGGTCTCAACGACTCGGTCGTCGCCAACATACTCCGTCTCTACCCTGATGATCCCATCCAAGGCTGCCCCTTTGGTACCGGACCTGAGAGATTTGCAGATCAGGGTTTCCAGTATAAGCGCGGCGCTGCCATTTCTGGCGATTTAGATATCCACGCTGGCCGTCGTGCCTACGCCATCAACCATAGCCAGCGTAGTAAGCACCCGATCTATACATACCGCTTCGACCAGGCGCCGTGGGACATGCAAGAGGTCGATGTCACCACCACTGCGCCTGTATATGTTACTCATTTCACTGAGATTGTCCATGTTTTTGATAATCCGGATAAAAACGTCAACTGGATTGGGCCGTATCCAATCATCTCGGAATTAGCTACATTCGTGTCCCGGTCTTGGGTATCGTTCGTTTATGATCAAAATCCCAACAATCACGGTCTTCAGGGAAAGCCAGTGTGGCCGGAATATAACACTGCCAAGCCGCAGAATATTGTTTTCAGAGGTGGGGCAAGCTGGGTGGAAAACGATGATTGGAGAAAGGAACAGTTGGCGTACTGGAGCACGCTCTGGTCGGAGATAATGACATAATGTTATATCCTAGTAAACACTGATAGTTTCCCCAATTTCATTTCTATGTCAAAGGGCCTGAGGGCCGCGCTACTCTTTTAAAGAAAAAGCTCAAGGCAAGTAGTCGCAAATCGAAGAAAATAGGCAGATATATCCATAGGCTACGAAAAATAATTCTTGGCAAATTTTTAACCCAGCAGTACTTTTTGACAATGTATATAATCCTAATTTAATGGTCTTTGCATCAATCTAGCTATGTTCTTTGTCACTAACTACTACCATATCAATGCCCAGCTACGGCAGAGTTATTCGGGTAAATTTTGTTCATAATTTCCTCTGAGTATATTTACACGTGTACTTATATGAACATCCACGTCTTTCCATTGCAAAAATTATGTAAGTATTAATCAGGTGATTATCTGCTCGAAGGCAACAAGCCTCTTTCAGGTCTGTAGTTCTGCCCAGATAGTGGGCCAAAACGCCAGCTTCTGTGTCCGGTAATCATCATTCTCAATAAAACTCCCTCCTTCACGGAATACAATATTTTGAGGGCTATTGGAATTATATTTTGGCCATTTCGGAAGGTTCGGGTCTTGAAGTTCATGATTGTTGGGATCTTGATCATGGATGAATGACACCCAAGATCTCGACACAAAAGTCTGCAGCCTTGCATAGCCCGGATAGGGTCCAATGAAGTTACTGTTATTATTAGGGTTGTCAAAGACATACACGATCTGCAATTGATAATTAGCAAATGATTAGCGATGAGACGCCGAGATTGCCACGGTTGGTAAGTACCTCAGAGTAGTGCGTTACATAGACCGGCGGAATAATCATGATAGAGGGCTCTTTCATATTCCAAGGTGCTTGATCGAGTCTATACGTGAAGATTGGCTTTTGGCTTCGAATACTATGCGAATTTGCATAAAACCTTCGACCTGCATGTATAAAGTAGTCGCCCGCAATAGCAGCGCCGCGCTTGTACTGAAGTCCCTGGTCTGCAAACCGTTCGGGTCCAGTCCCAAAGGGGCAGCCCCACGTAGGGTCATCCGGATATAGATTCATAATCGTTTCTACTGTTGAATTATCAAGGCCACTTCCAAGAGCCCGAATGTACTTGAATACATCCTGATCGGTATTCAAAGGGTTCGCGCGAGGCCCTAAAAAGACGGCGGTTCCTTCATCAGTATTACTTCCCATGATGATGGCAACATCTGCGATTTCTCCTCTTTGAATAGACTGTGAAGGTAATTGCGAGATGAATTCGCCATCCATGATTGGCGTTTGGCGGAACCCAATACAAGCTTGGTGTAAAGTGTCAAAGGGTACAGTTCGCAGGCAGGCCAGGCTGTTGTTTGAAGTGCTGCAGCCCACGGTTGTTGTAATATTATCGTACATGCCCTGATAGCTTCGCTGCAGCTGTATAGGGCTATTGACTAGAAAATTAGTTAGATCTTCTTTTTTCTATGCAAGGCTTTGCAGGCGCACTTGGAGCTCCTAGCAAACTTGCACTCTCCATTATTGCTCCACGAAACAGTCCATCATTATTGCCTTTGAAACCAATTAGATGATAACCCGTGCTTGAGCCACCTGCACTCTCCCCCGCAATTGTCACCTAGCACCAGTTATTAAATGTTGACCTATTGTAGAGAGTATTTACTTTGTCAGGATCACCACCAAAGCTTTCAATATTCTCTTGGATCCATCTGAGGCCTCGTCGCTGGTCAAAGAGTCCGAGATTGCTAACATTGGCATTGAGAACTTCCTTTGATGCCAAGAAGCCAAAACACATCGTTCGATAGTTAATGATAGTTCCTATAATGGGCGTATTCATATCCATCGAGTTCCGAACGATATACGACAAATTGTATTTGGGATCGGCGGATCCCCCGGCGATAAAACCTACATGAAATCAATTTGGTTTTATAGTAAAAAAATAAGAATAGTGTTTATGTTTTACCTCCACCATAAAACCAGGTGAAGACGGGTAATTTGTCAGAAGGGTTGATGCCAGCCGGTCGGACAATATCAATGGTCAAGCAGTCTTCTCCCAAGGTAATTCCATCGATAAGGCTACCACAAACCAGAGCAAGTGGGAATCCGTTATACCCTGGACAAGAGTCAGATCGGACAGTTGCATTTCGTACGCCAGACCAAGATTGGTTGTATGGCAGAGACCGTCGGAGACGAAGGTCTCCAACAGGTGCTTGGGCATATGGAATGCCATAGAATGCTTCTTGGTTGAAAGACGGTATGCTCAACCCTGAATACGTCCCATTAATAGTATGGGCCGTTTGTGAAGACGCAGCGAGCGCTACAAAAGCATGCCCCATGAGGCTAAAAAGATAGTAAGCTGAGAGCAACATAGTCTTTGATTCGGGCGAAAAGCGGGCCCTAAATTACTCAATAACGTTTTGGAGTCGAGGATTCGATCTTGACATTTTATACTTAACATTTCAAATTAGATAATATTTTTTGCATTTAAACTGTTATATGGACAATCGTCTAGTGTGTTGTTTCCGTAGCTCTCTCTGCGGCGGACTGAATTCCCGACGAGAGTTAATTCCCCGCATCTCCCCGTCTCGTCGCATCTCCCCGTGGTTCTGACGGGCAGATCTACTAAAATCGATATAAGAGCTCTTTTAGCTGATATAACGGATAAATAAAGCTGGTGCGAGTTGAGAATCTGGAATCTGTGGAGTGCAGCCTAAAAAGGGCCTGGATGACACAAACATCCCGCTTATGTCAACCAGCTTTCATATTGGGGTTTAACAAAGAAAGCTCAAAGGAAAACATTCAATCTTGTTCAAAAGACAATATTTCTATTGATAATAAGAATATGCTTGGGGAGTTGATTTGTCAACAGCAATCTATCTGATCTTGTCATTTAAATAAATGATGCCGTGCGAAACCTAGTCGAGTTTCGGTCCTAGCCCCGCTGTCATGCAAGCAGTTCAGTCTCGGAATGACATGATGGCTTCTATTTCCGCAGCATACAGGAAAGAAAGGATTACCAAGCGCAGCTCGGTTGCCTTGTTAGGGAATTTCAGCTGCCAGTGACTCGGCCCGATCACTAATTTTCAACTGGAGGCTACAGATTTTTTATGATCTGAGAAATTCATCTATGGCAAATTGATATAGAAACTTTGACATGAATTCTCCAAGATTGGCAGCATAGTAGTTAAATGGGGAGAGTTTGAACCGTTTCCCAAACCGAGTCTCAGTGCTATAATTACGGGTGTCAAAGGCACCAAATGAAACAGAAACAGAGTCAGTCTCTGCGTTTCTGTTTTGTCCAGCTACAATTTTTTTTTCATAGCGTTTTATAAAGTACTCTTGCGTCGTATAACGAATGAACTACAGTTTGTGTGTGCTTCTAGTGCGACCACTAGAGCGCAGACAGCTATCGCATCTTCCGGCACTAAAAACCATGTATATCTAGTATTTTACAATAAGTGTCCGGTTTTACCTTGTTTAGAAACTCTTTCCGCACGGACCATTATGTGGCGTAGTGTGGCTAGTACAGTGCACGCCGCAGCCAGCTGTGTACACTTTCAACCTAAACCTATCATTGCCTAAAAATGGATTTTTGTAGTAGTGCCATTTTAACCTTGTTTCTAAGGCGTGAATACCACTTAGTTTCCTAATTTGAGTTATGCAGGTCGCTGCCACAACGCTGGATTAAGCCTCCCGCAGCCTCAAAGCCAAAACTGGCTTGTAGCCTGAATGCACTGATGGCTCCACAGCTTGGTGCATCTCAGCATGATTTGATCGATGCTATGATCAAAAAAAATTTACCCAATAGACTAATAGCGAAAACAGTTGATTGCAGCGAGCGCACAGTTCGCAGAATACGATGGAAACAATGCTTTACAGCAACGCAGAGACCGCGCGGCCGACGTCGTCTTATGACACCTTACATGGAACGCATACTACGGGAACAACTTGCTAGCGAGCCTGGTATGCTCCAATGCGAGATGACCGATTTTTTATATGAAAAAACCGGAGTTGAAGTATCACACTCCAGCCTTAATCGGTCCTTGAAGGCCATGAGGTGGTCTAGGAAGATTTCTCGCCGAGTGGCGAGGCAGCGGAACCAGGAACTACGAGATCTCTACGTTCACAAACTTTCAGAGTTTGAAACAAACCAATTAGTCTTCATTGATGAGTCGGGCTGCGATAAAAAAGTTGGCCAACGATGATGGGGATGGGCTCCGCGAGGATGCACTCCAGTGCAAATTAATAGCTTTAATCGAGATCAAAGATATCAGATTCTCCCAGCGTATACAGTCGAAGGAGTCCTGCTCGCGCGTGTATACTCGGGATCAACAGATACTGAATTCTTTAATGACTTTATTCAGCAGTTATTACAGCACTGTGGAAGATGGCCCGAGCCTAGATCAGTCCTTGTTATGGATAATGCCACTTTTTATTGTTTTGATAGACTTAAAGAGTTATGTAAGGCAGCAGGGGTAAAGCTCCTTTATTTGCCACCATATTCACCAGACTTTAATCTAATTGAAGAGTTCTTTGCAGAACTTAAGGCATATATAAAAAAACACTGGAATGAATACAAGGGCTTAATTAGGGAGGATTTTGAGGAATTTTTAAGGCACTGTATTGAGGCGGTAGGCAAAAGCAAGAAAAGTGCTCGAGGTCATTTTCGGCATGCTGGACTATCTGTTGAGGAGCCTTATGAAGATTAAATAACACATATAACATATTACATGATACATAACAAGAGAGCAAACTATAATTACATAATTTAAGCTTCATCTGTCCACTTTTTTATATCTTCAACAAAAGATCTTGCAATACCCTGTAAAACTCCTTCCTTAACATAAAAATTAATATCCTGGTCAGCATATACGTGCTTTAGATCTAGTCCCTGCTTTAAAGTAATAGTGCCTGCCTTTAGAAAGGCGGTCTTCCACGTTTTATTATTGACCTGCGTGCAGTGCCATTGACAGTAGCGTTTTATCGCATTGTCTCTTGGGCCTGGAATGCATAAGTCAGCCTTGCCCCTTGTGGCTGCCGTGCTGACCGGGGTATCCGGCTGTGGTTCCCCACTGCTCTCATTGGTAGGCGCTGCATTAGGATGACCAGGGATGATATTATGAATGTGAATTTGAGGCATGCCATCCACGGAAGATGTTTTTTGCTTCTTTTTCCTGCGCTCTGAATCTGCCTTATCCTTTTCGTGAATTAAATCACGAATATACTGGGGAACGTTGTCGTGGCTGCTCACGGCGTGGCCGTTTTGAGCATGCTCCACAAGCTTCTGTAAGACAGATGGCTCTAGGCTAAAATGCTTGAAGCCTTGATTAGGGTCACGCCAGCAGTATCTTCCCTGACCCTGACACGGGGGCCCAGTGCAGCGAAAAAGGTTATACACCTCCCTCCAATGAGACGTCTTGCCTGCAGCCTCTTCCTCATCTAATTCAGCTAGCTGCCTCCCCGTAGCGCCTCGAGTGCTTTGCCGCGTCCTCATTGAGACAGCTTGGGTTGCATCCTTGCAGATAAATGAGATTTCGATGCGCAGCTTCTTCCCGCCGCGAAAAAGAGGACTCTAAGCTCTTAGCTGGTTCTCTACAATATCCCAATCAATATAAAATTCGTCGAAGCGCTTCGCTAAATCCCGTTCAGCGCGATCTGATACAGACACAACATGCTACTGCAGTACTAAGATTACAAGCAAATCTAGAGCCAGAAGTGGAATATGACCAAAATGGACTAGCCGTTGATTACATCTGGATGTCATTGGCCAAGGAAGCCAACAAATAATGTCACTGGACGGTCGTGCAACTATTGGTGTTCGCCGTCTTTGCAGCCCCGCAGGAGCGGGGAAAATGCCTTGGTGCCCAATCCAAGGAATAACCACCTAGGTCAATTCTGTTGCTAAGATAATTACTGCTAAAACTAACGATCAACTTACTTCCGTGCTATGTACGGCTCATCGAGTTGGGATTTCATCTTAAATTTAAGATAGAATTTTACGAACCCGATCATGTCTGATCCGCATAAATACACCGTTGGTTGGATCTGCGCTATACCTACCGAGTACGTTGCCGCCCAGGCGTTTCTAGACGATAAGCACGAAAAGCCTGAATATGTGTCCCGTCATGATAACAACAACTATACGCTTGGCAGGATTGGACGGCATAACATCGTCATAGCCGTCCTCCCTAATGGTGAATATGGACTATCATCCGCGGCGGGCGTCGCGAGAGACATGCTGCACAGTTTCCCTAACGTCAGAATTGGTCTAATGGTCGGAATCGGCGGTGGCGCTCCTAGTGCGAAGCATGACATCCGTCTTGGTGACGTTGTGGTGGGCATTTCGACTAATGGAGACGGTGCTGTAGTTCAGTATGACTTTGGAAAGGCTATACAGGGCCAAGAGTTCCAAGAGACGGGATTCTTAAATCAGGCACCAACGTTATTACGGACGGCTGTTAGTGGACTAATGGCAGAGTATGAGTCTGAAGGAAATCACGTTCAAGAAGCAGTTAACAGCGCACTTGCTAAGAAACCAAAGCTACGAAAGAAATACAAGCGACCCGAAGCATCTTCTGATAGACTCTACCGAACTCTAGTTGTTCACCCAGCGAAAGGCGAGGCTGAGTGCTCAACGACTTGCAGTAGCGATCCATCAGGCCTAATTGAGCGGCCCGAACGGGGCGAAGATGATGATGATCCGACGATCCACTATGGTTTAATCGCTTCGGCGAATAGACTCATGAAGGATGCTTTGATTCGCGATGAACTTATAGCAAGGAAGGACGTTCTTTGCTTTGAAATGGAGGCTGCCGGATTAATAAACCACTTTCCATGTCTGGTTATTCGTGGGATCTGCGACTACTCAGACTCACATAAAAATAAGGAGTGGCAGGGCTATGCAGCAATGACAGCCGCAGCATACGCAAAAGACCTTCTCCTTCAAATTGCCCCAAATAGGGTCGAAGCCGAGAAGAAGATCAGTGATGTTCTATCCGGTAATCCTTCAGCCTGAGACCTATGCTTTAATATATGTTAATTCAGATATAGGTCTCTATGAAGTTGCTGAAGAGCACCGGGATATTGCAGAAGATCATCGAGATGTTGCAAAAGATCACCGTGATGTTGCAAAGGAACAGCTTAAATCCCAGAAAGATCTAGACAAGGAGAGGCAGCTTAGAGAAGAACAGGAATGTCACCAGCTATTCCGTCTTACAGCCAGTAGGAAGGATACCACATATGAGTGGTATAAAGATCGAGTAGATGAAAGGGTTGAAGACACGTGCCTTTGGTTCCTTGAGCACGAGCACTTCCAAAAGTGGTTGGAACAAGAGTCCGGCCCCCTTCTAGTCACGGCAGATCCTGGCTGTGGAAAGTCAGTATTGGCCAGGTACCTTATCGACCACGGCCTGCCACGATCAGCAACTATCTGCTACTTTTTCTTTAAAGATCAAGATCAGAACACCTCCCGTCAAGCACTGTGCGCACTACTTCATCAGCTCATCTCTCAGAAGCCACCTCTAATTAAACACGCTATGCCACAATTTCGCAAAGATGGGCGGGGTTTAATCAACTCTACAGAATCGCTCTGGAAGATTCTACAGGGTGCTATAAAGGATCCCCAGGCAGGACCTATAATTATAGTCCTTGATGCTTTAGATGAGTGTGATGAATCTGAGTTTGCGGACTTGATGCGGAATGTGGAGAGCCAATTCCACAGCAAGTATTTAGGTCCTAGCAAGCTAAAATATCTTCTCACATGCCGTCCATATGAGCAAATTACATCCAAATTTTACGGTCTATTAAAGAAATTTCCAAATATCCGTATACCAGGAGAGGAAGAATCAGAAAGCATTAGTCAGGAGGTGAATCGTGTTATTATGCACCGGATTATGCAGCTATCGGACAAGAAAAATTTCTCAGCCGAAATTAAGAGCCACCTAGAGAAGAGACTACAGGAGACTACTCACCGCACCTATCTCTGGGTATATCTTGTGTTTAACTACCTGGAAGAAAACGTTTTCAAAAAGACACAAAAAGAGATTGAGTCTATTATTACAACACTTCCAAAGAGTATTAATGAGGCTTATGAGCAAATTCTCAACAAGCCTATTCTCAATAAGCCTAAGGAAGACCTGGTGTCGGTGGTTCCAGTGGTTCGGAGGGCCTTAAGCATTATCTTGGCTGCTAGTCGACCACTAACACTCTCGGAAATGAACATTGCTATGAATATACATGAGACAGCGCAAGATGACATAACACAAACTTTTGATGATCTTGATTTAGAGGATGAACGCGACTTTAAGTCACGTCTAAGGTCTTGGTGCGGATTATTTATCTCGATCTACCATGGCAAGGTGTACTTCCTTCATCAAACTGCTCGCGAATTTCTCCTTGCAGATTTAGCATCCCCCACAGCTATTCCATCAGCGCTACGCTGGCATCATTCTATTACTACTCGTGAAGCACATAATCTTCTTGCAGAGCTCTGCGTCCTTTATCTGGATTTATTTAATTCTAATCCTAGCCCTACTATAAATGTAAATAAGAAAGCCAACTACTTGACCGATAGTAATACCTTTTTAAATTACTCGGCTGAAAATTGGGGCGCTCACTTCCGCGAAGCTCATATTATTAATAATGCTGCTATTATACCTGCGACTCTAAGAATTTATAATTCTAGCTCAAAGAGTTGCTTAGCATGGTTTAAAATTTATCAGCGGTCTACATATCAAAGCCCTACTGGGAAATTTATAGAGCTTATAGCAGCATCATACTATGGCCATCATGCTATTGTGAAGCTGCTGGTTGAGAAGGGAGCTAATATTGAGGCGAAGGACAGCGATGGCCGGACGGCGCTATTATGGGCTGCTGAGAAGGGGCATCAGGCTACCGTGAAGCTGCTGGTTGAGAAGGGAGCTGATATTGAGGCGAAGGCTAGCGATGGCCGGACGCCGCTATTATTCGCTGCTAGGAAGGGGGATGAGGCTACCGTCGAGCTGCTGGTTGAGAAGGGAGCTGATATTGAGGCGAAGGCTAGCGATGGCCGGACGCCGCTATTATTCGCTGCTATGAGTGGGGATCAGGCTACCATCGAGCTGCTGGTTAAGAAGGGAGCTGATATTGAGGCGAAGACTAGCCATGGCCGGACGCCGCTATCACTCGCTACTATGATGGGGGATGAGGCTACCGTCGAGCTGCTGGTTGAGAAGGGAGCTGATATTGAGGCGAAGACTAACGATGGCCGGACGCCACTATCATGGGCTGCTGGACGTGGGCGCCAGGCTACCGTCGAGCTGCTGGTTGAGAAGGGAGCTGATATTGAGGCGAAGGACAGCGATGGCCGGACGCCGCTATCATGGGCTGCTGAGAATGGGCATCAGGCTACCGTCGAGCTGCTGGTTGAGAAGGGAGCTGATATTGAGGCGAAGGATAGCGATGGCCTGACGCCGCTATCATTCGCTGCTGAGAATGGGCATCAGGCTACCGTCGAGCTGCTGGTTAAGAAGGGAGCTGATATTGAGGCGAAGACTAGCCATGGCCGGACGCCGCTATCATTCGCTGCTAGGAAGGGGGATGAGGCTACTGTCGAGCTGCTGGTTGAGAAGGGAGCTGATATTGAGGCGAAGGATAGCGATGGCCGGACGCCGCTATCATGGGCTGCTATGAGTGGGGATCAGGCTACTGTCAAGCTGCTGGTTGAGAAGGGAGCTGATATTAAGGCGAAGGATAGCGATGGCCGGACGCCGCTATTATGGGCTGCTGAGAATGGGCATCAGGCTACCATCGAGCTGCTGGTTGAGAAGGGAGCTGATATTGAGGCGAAGACTAGCCATGGCTGGACGCCGCTATCATTCGCTGCTAAGAATGGGCATCAGGCTACCGTCGAGCTGCTGGTTGAGAAGGGAGCTGATATTGAGGCGAAGGATAGCGATGGCCGGACGCCGCTATCATGGGCTGCTGAGAGCTGATATTGAGGCGAAGGCTAGCGATGGCCGGACGCCGCTATCATTCGCTGCTGGACGTGGGCATGAGGCCGTCGTCAAGCCGTTACATTACAAAATTTAAGTAACTACGAGACTTCGCGTTTTTTCTTTTCTTTTTTTTTTAGAAATAGTACCTACATAGGCTGCTACAAGGGTGTTCTCTTTAATTTGTTTATTTCTAACCAAACGGGCTTAGGCCTGTAGGTATGGCTTGGCTGTGTGATGTGTGTAAATCCTCTCTTAAGTTTTATTACCTTTGCTACCGATGAGTCGAAGGGGTCGAGGGCTCTTTATATCTTTGATTTAATAGCATCATGTGCTTACCTTGGCCTGATTGGGGCCATAAGTGGAATTGAGCTAGAAATGGACTAGAATTGTTAGGCTGTAATGAAACAGTACTTCTTCTAATATTGTTCTTCACACTGTATAAGCCACAAGCCCCACAGCATGGTCCGTGCGGAAAGACATTCAATATGAATAAAGCCGGGACACTTATTTCGGTTTCTGCTGTAGCTTTCCGCCGTATTTGTATGTTTGTTTGGTAGTTTTAGTGCATGGACCACAATAGTATGTGCGAATTATTACATATTAATACTGTGTACTTCGGCTGTACCTGGCATGATTATTCGTGCCTGATTACGGAGTAATGATCTAGTAGCTGCCTTGTAATCCAGGCGCCGGAGGTGCTCCAGCCAAAAGCAGCCATGTAACAGGACAATAAACAGCTCAGGCTGGCTTTCTTCGCTACCATCAAAAATGGCTCCAAATCTTGCTCGCTCCAAACATGACGAGGCTTTGATTCTGATCACTAGTAAATCCGAAGATGGCGCATTTACGGATAAAGCGATAGCAGCTATTATTGGCTGTTCCACACGGACGATACGAAACATGCGAGCGAATCTCCGTTGCTTTGGAACTACGAAAGCACCCGCCAATAGTGCTGGTCGACCTAAAACTATTACTCCTGTGATGCTAACCGCATTATGCGACCGTCTATATCGCGAACCAGGGCTATATCGGGATGAGATGATCGATTTCATCCGCAAAGAGTTCGATGTTGAGGTGTCACGGACAACCCTTTCTAGAACATTAGCTTCTGCAGGTTGGTCAAAGAAAGTGTCGCGAAACGTAGCGAAGGAGCGTGATCCAGACTTGCGAGCCCACTATATTCGTCAGATTGCCGAGTTAGGCGACGATCCAGAGCTCTTTGTATTCATAGACGAATCTGGATGTGATAAACTCATTGGTAGAAGGCCCAAAGGTTGGGCACCCCGTGGAGTCACACCTCTGCAAATTAACAAGTTTCACCGAGATAAAAGATTTCAGATCCTCCCTGCTTATACCCAAGACGGCATCATCTGTTTTAGGGTCTACGAGGAGTCTACAGATAGCGATATATTTGCGGATTTTCTAGCAGAAGTCCTGTGTCAATGTGGTCGTTACCCTGCTCCAAGATCTGTTCTCATCTGGGATAATGCGTCGTGGCATTCTTCAGAACGGATCAATTGGCTGTGTGCTCAAGCAGGGGTAAAGCGGATCCCCCTTTCACCCTATTCGCCCGATCTTAATCCGATCGAGGAATATTTTGCAGACACAAAGAAATGGATCACGAAAAACTAGCACAGCCACACCACCCTCATCAGGCATAGCTTCAAGGAATATTTGGAGTGGTGCGTCCGCAGCACTGGCATGGGCGATAAGGGGGCCAGGGCGGCCAGGGGTCACTTTCGCAATGCTAGAATAGGCGTGGATGCATTACGCGAAAAACAGTCTATAATTTAACATACATAATACTTCTATAGCACCATCCGATATAATACAATACCCTAACTCTCAATTCCCGTTGGAATATACTGGTCAAGAAATTCTTTAGGATCGCTAACCCAACGCCACGCAGGACCTCTCTTTATATCCTTATCCATGAAGAACTGTGCGTTAATATCATTAAAAAGTTGGTCCAGATCAAGACCTTCTTCAAGCGTTATGTCCCGTGCCCGCTGGTACTGCCACTGCTGGTCGATGCTCTTCACTTGGCTGCAGTGCCAATTACAGTAATCCTTGACTGCGACGTCCCGGAAACCTGGCGAGTACAGTCTTTCGCGTTTCGAGGAGGAGGGTCCTCTGCAATGCTCCCCATCGGATTGGCTAGGCATCACATTGGTAATATTGATTTGCGGAGCGTTGGAATAATCCGAAGTGGACTTTTTCCGCTTTCGTTCTGACCGCTGTTGATCTTCTCGATAGAACTCTTGACGGATTTCCTCCGGCATGTTGTTATGACCCTTAAAAGGATGGCCTTGTTCAATGGCTCTAGCTAGTTGTTTGATTTGGTGTGTTATAAGTTTGTGATGCTTCTTAGTGGTCGGGTCTTCCCAGCAGTGAGGCCCTGAATTGCATGGCGGCCCTGGACACCTGGTATGCATAAACACTAGGTCGTAGGCTGAGTTACCTTCTGCATCGCGCCAGATAGACAGGTCGGCCCTTTGAACCTTGGTGGCACCTCCACCAGGGCGGCCAGATGCGCCACTCTGCGCTATGTAGTAGAATATTACTTTAACATTTACTATCTTGCCATCACGTAGAAAGTGGCTCCATTCTTGCAACTTTTTCGCCACAAACGACCAATCAATATCTATTTCGCGGAACGTCTCGACGACTTTCTTTGTTCGACGATCCGTAACGGTTATAATAACCTTGGTTTCGCTGGCCTGACATGGCCGATTAGTGCTGCTATTTGCCACAGCTTCTTCAAGCTTTAGGCTAAGAACATGGTTCCAAAATTCACGTGGAGATATCACGACGCCGGGTTTTGATTGGCCGCGTTGTTATCTTTTGTTCACTAGAAGCCGCCAGTTAATATCGTAGCGTATTGTATTGAGTGGTTCATCCTCATAAGACAGGTCTGGATCCCAGTCAGCATAAGACATAAAACTTAGGGCGCTTTGGGCAGGTCTCAGCTGGCTGCGGGTGGCTGAAATTCGTGCATATTGGTTGGCAGGCTCTGGAGAGTTGCCACCTTGGGCCTTGATATAATCATCACTGGGCCAGCCGTTTGAAGAGTCATCAGAATCCATTATTTCAGTCAAAACCAGTCAAGATCGGTTCAATGAAGTGTAAAGAAACTTAGTCTAGTTGACGCTGCTCAAAGCCCAAGTCTGAACGAGTTTGGTCACGTGCTTCTATTTCTATCGAGTTCTATGAGTTTCTATGAGATTCCCCTTTCTGGCACGGGCGGAGGATAATGAGCCACGTCCACAGGCTCGTAAGGTAATCAACATTTGCTCAATACCTAGCGATGTCGCAAATAACATTAATACGACACGTTGCGAGCCCGGATTGCGCACAATTACATAAGAGCCAGAATACAAACAATAGTAGGCGGGCATGCAAGCCATATTACAGATCTTGCTGCCCAAGCGGGGATGTGCTGGCTGTGCTTCGATCGGCGAATCATGACCACCGTGGTCTGAGTGAATTATTACCCCGATTACCACTTAAAAGCCCACAATGGGCTTTCTTGTAAGAACATCAAAACTTGCCTTAGCATCTTCTTCGCTATCGTGAATCCCACAAGCCCTGCTAGAACCCATAGCCATGCGGTCCCACCTTCTTAGCAAGATTAAGTCTAAGATCAGAACCCCGTCACAGACGCCTCCCCCAGAAAAAGCCTCGGCTCATCCCGCACCCACACATTCTCAAATATCTCCACAGCTAGAGGCCACGTCGAAGTCTACTGCCAAGACGACGCCATCTCTATCTAATGCTACTACTCCTCAAACCTCCCTATCGAGTCTGCAGGAGCGACTTTGGAACCAGGCATACGATGAGCTTAAAGCCAGCGAGCCTAAAGCTGTGGACGCGTACGAGACGATCCTATCCAATGAACTTTGCCCAAACAATACTGTGAAAAACGAAATAGGCAAAACTCCTGATACAAGATGTCAACAAATGCAAAAGCTGGTCAAGGCAGGACTGGATCGCACGCTCAAGGAAACCTCCATTAAGCAGGGAATCGGTGAATGCTTGGAGGTGGTACAAACAATGAGGGAAATAGTCGACAAGGCCATACAGGCCGCTCCGCAGGCTGCCGTCGCATGGGTTGGCGTTTGCATTGGCTTAGAGGTATAAGCAGCTATAAGACTCTGGGCAACTCGTACAAGGCCCCGACTAATAAAAGATAGATCATTTCGAAACCAGTCACTGAGGCTCTCAGCAATCGCAAAGGAATCGCTTACGTTCTCTCGAGAATGAATTGGTATTGGAATCTGGCGCATCTCTTGCTAGACAACAACAAAGCTGTCGAGTCCTCAGCGGGACTGCGCGTTGAATTGGAGAGCCATATTGCTCAGCTCTACCAAAAGCTTCTATTATACCAGATAAAAAGCATATGTCTCTATCACCGTAACCAGTTCCTTGTTATTGTCAGGGATCTGCTTTCGCTTGAAGGCTGGGCTGGCCAGCTTAGTGACATCCAAGAAGCAGAGGATGCCGTAAAAAGAGACGCAGAACAATACAATTCTGAGCAAGTAAAGGAATACATTCGCAGTCTCGCTACTAATGCAGTCTCCCAAGAAAAGAAGCTCGATAGCATCTATTTAGCTATCCAGGACCAAACACAGCAGCAAGAGAAGAGATATCAAGACGACAAAGACAAGCAGTGCTTGAAGGACCTATACGAAACCAATCCTATTAAGGATAAGGAGCGCATTCAGGATACAAAAGGTGGTTTACTTAAGGACTCGTATCTCTGGATCCTTGATAATGCCGACTTTAGGCAATTTTGCAACGATCCGCAGAGCCAGCTACTATGGATTAAGGGTGATCCTGGCAAAGGCAAGACTATGCTTTTGTGCGGCATTATTGATGAGCTGCAGAAGGAGCCTAATAAGACCCTATCCTATTTCTTCTGTCAGGCCACTGAGGCTCAATTAAGTAACGCAACGTCTGTCCTACGCGGCCTTATGCACCTACTCCTAGACAAGCGGCCGTCACTTATTTCGCACCTGCGGGCAAAGTACGATACTGCGGGCAAAAAGCTATTTCAAGGCATAAACGTTTGGGGGTCGCTGGTTGAGATACTCACGGATATGTTGAATGATTCAACGCTAACAGATGCTGTCTTTGTAGTTGACGCTCTAGATGAGTGTACTGCTAATAGATCTCAGCTTCTTGATTTCATCATCCAATCATCGTCATCTTCTTCATCCCACGTGAAGTGGATTATTTCTAGCCGTAATTGGCCAGAAATTGAAGAGAAACTAGATATTGCAAAGCAGAAAGTCCAACTACAGCTCGAATTAAATCAAAGCTCTATCTCCAACGCTATCACTACGTATATTGATCATAGGGTGGATCAGTTAGCGCGCGTTAAGAAATACGACGAGGAAACGAAGAGTGCTGTTCAGCGCCATTTGGCCGATAATGCTGATGGCACCTTTCTCTGGGTTGCCTTGGTTTGTCAAGAACTTATAGGTCCTAGTGTTCGAAAACGGCACACGCTTATAAAGCTAAGGTCATACCCTCCAGGGCTTAACTCTCTTTATGGACAGATGATGGCATTAGTAAGCGGTTCGGCCGATGCGGCTCATTGCAAAGAGATCCTGGCTATTACTTCAATTGTATATCGCCCTGTTGGCCTTGAAGAGTTAAAAGTTCTTGCTAGATCACTTGAGGACTTTAGCCAGGACGAGTTAAGAGAAATCATTAGGTCATGTGGCTCTTTCTTAACTCTTCGAGACGATATCGTGTACTTCGTACATCAATCAGCCAAGGATTACCTGCTTAATGAGGCATCCAACGATATCCTACCTTCTGGAACCCCGGACCAGCACCATGCTATCTTCTTGAGGTCGTTGAAGGCCCTGTTACAGACACTTGAACGTGATATTTACGGCCTAGGTGCTCCTGGACTCCTCATAGACCAGGTCTCTCCACCTGACCTCGACCCATTGGCCATGATTCGTTACTCTACCACCTACTGGGTTGATCATCTCAGCGATTCGAAATTCACGGAGACAGGCCGTGACAGCGATGTACAGGACAGCGGCGTCATCTATGATTTTATTCAGAAGAAATACTTATACTGGCTAGAATCTCTTAGTCTACTACACTGCCTGCCAGAGGGCGTTGCAGCGGTGCAGAAGCTCGAGGATATGATAGTGAGTTAAACTAATGGAGTTATGCTACAGAGGCTCTAACATGTTTCTCAGAGATGTAAAAATTTGCGGCAACTAGCAGAACTTCTTCAAGATGCGCGTCGCTTTATTCTTTCTTACAAGTCTGTCATAGAGATTGCACCCTTGCAGCTCTACACTTCAGCACTCATGTTTAGCCCCGTCAGCAGCCTAGTCAGAAAGTTTTTCAATACGGAAGAGCCCGATTGGGTCACGCTAAAGCCAATTACGAGACCGGATTGGGGCGAATGCTTACAGACGCTCGAGGGCCATGGCGACGCGGTAAGGTCAGTGGCCTTCTCGCCCGACTCGAAGCTCGTGGCCTCGGCCTCCGAAGACCAGACGATACGGATCTGGCGCGCGGATACAGGCGAATGCTTACAGACGCTCGAGGGCCATGGCGACGGGGTAAGGTCAGTGGCCTTCTCGCCCGACTCGAAGCTCGTGGCCTCGGCCTCCAAAGACCAGACGATACGGATCTGGCGCGCGGATACAGGCGAATGCTCGCAGACGCTCGAGGGCCATGGTAACTGGGTAAGGTCAGTGGCCTTCTCGCCCGACTCAAAGCTCGTGGCCTCGGCCTCCGACGACGGGACAATACGGATCTGGCGCGCGGATACAGGCGAATGCTTGCAGGCGCTCGAGGGCCATGGCGACGCGGTAAGGTCAGTGGCCTTCTCGCCCGACTCAAAGCTCGTAGCCTCGGCCTCCCATGACCAGACAATACGGATCTGGCGCGCGGATATAGGCGAATGCTTACAGACGCTTAAGGGCCATGGCGACGGGGTAAGGTCAGTGGCCTTCTCGCCTGACTCGAAGCTCGTGGCCTCGGCCTCCGATGACCAGATGATACGGATCTGGCGCGCGGATACAGGTGAATGTATGCAGACGCTTGAAGGCCATGGCGACGGGGTAAGCTCGGTGGCCTTCTCGCCCGACTCGAAGCTCGTGGCCTCGGCCTCCTATGACCAGACGATACGGATCTGGCGCGCGGATACAGGCGAATGCTCGCAGACGCTTGAGGGCCATGGTAACTGGGTAAACTCGGTGGCCTTCTCGCCCGACTCAAAGCTCGTGGCCTCGGCCTCCGATGACCAGACAATACGGATCTGGCGCGCGGATATAGGCGAATGCTCGCAGACGCTCGAGGGCCATGGTAACTGGGTAAGGTCAGTGGCCTTCTCGCCCGACTCGAAGCTCGTGGCCTCGGCCTCCGACGACGGGACAATACGGATCTGGCGCGCGGATACAGGCGAATGCTCGCAGGCGCTTGAGGGCCATGGCGACGCGGTAAGGTCAGTGGCCTTCTCGCCCGACTCGAAGCTCGTGGCCTCGGCCTCCTACGACCAGACAATACGGATCTGGCGCGCGGATACAGGCGAATGCTTACAAACGCTTAAGGGCCATGGCGACACGGTAAGGTCAGTGGCTTTCTCGCCTAATTTAAAGCTCGTGGCCTCGGCCTCCTACGACCAGACAATACGGATCTGGCGCGCGGATACAGGCGAATGCTTACAAACGCTTGAGGGCCATGGTAACTGGGTAAGCTCGGTGGCCTTCTCGCCCGACTCGAAGCTCGTGGCCTCGGCCTCCCATGACCAGACAATACGGATCTGGCGCGCGGATACAGGCGAATGCTTACAGACGCTCGAGGGCCATGGCAGCGCGGTAAACTCGGTGGCCTTCTCGCCTGACTCGAAGCTCGTGGCCTCGGCCTCCTACGACCGGATAATACGGATCTGGCGCGCGGATACAGGCGAATGCTCGCAGATGCTTGAGATTGGATTTACTGCAACTATCTTGTCATTTGAACCAGATAACGCACATCTACTAACTACTAATGGCTCCTTTACTATACTTGATGACAGACCCTTTATATATTCTTCTGCAGATCCCCTCCTACAACCTCCTGCTAATGTGATCGCGCATCATCCCGTGTATGGTATTAGCCAAGATAACCGCTGGATCACATCAAACGGGGAAAACACGCTCTGGCTACCAGTGGAAATTCGCCCTACGTGCTGGGCGGTATCAAGTTCCACTATCGTTATTGGATGTAAGTCAGGTAGAGTTATAGTAGTTGGGCTATCTTGTAGTGGGAATTCAGAGGTATATGGCAATTAGAGCCCGAATACCTTTTTTTTTTTAACTTTGCTATGGAGGGTTAAAGGGGGGATAATTATTATGTAGTATAACACCCAATTAGTTAGTTATTAACTACTAAAAGTTTCACTTTGGGATTCTATGTATTTCTACTGGCTTCTACGGACCTATGTAGGAATCCATAAGAGTTCTTTGTCTCTCTCAACATGCATCTCTAACCACTTGTTAATATTATACTACAGAGCACCTCTTCCTGAACATATCTATTAGAATGCACCCCTGTTAAATAAGGTTAGGCATTTTATGTATGTGTGGGGGGTACTCAATCCTATGTTAATGGTAGCCGCTACAAGGGCCATATATAGTAGCGGCTACCATCTAATGTTATTTACGTAGAAGGCCGTCAGCGGCCCATTGAGGCGGGTTCCTCAAGCCCTACCTACGTGTACTGTCAGTGTGGTGGAGATTGCTTCGTAGTATCGTCAAATTCAACCAGGCAGGCACTGCACTGGTTAAAAGATAGGGCGCATAATAAATATGGCAATAAATGAGGTACCATTTTTAGCGGGAGCAAGGTAGTTTAATTCTCCCAGCACTGTGCCTCAAGAACTAAGCCTGGTGTGGGGCTTATATATATTAAAGAACATTTTAGTACATTTGATTAAAGGCCAATTAGGCATGGGTAAAGTACTGCTAAGAATTTAGCCACACCTTCGCAGCCAGTTTTGGCTCTATCTGCATAGAGTTCGTATTATCCAAGTATCTCTAAGTACTGCTCTGATGTGCTAGAACGAATACAAATATGGAACAGGAAGGCAATTTCGGTCTCCACTGTACTGTTGAAAGAAATTGAACGGGATTAACACAGTGCGACTCGGCTAATGCACGTATAGAAATGAAGATAGAAATTGGCTTGCAGGATCATTAACGTTGGAATGCTCCGACGTGTTGCAACAAGCCTCGAGTATGGCATGCAAGAAGAATGAAAAAAAAAATTCGAGAATACACATATGATTGAACGTAGAGTTCTCTCTGTTAAATTTGGCGTTGATTGCGGTTCCTATGACTTGGGTCGGTTTTGAAAAAGTTCTGCGGCATTCTCAAACTGTAGGTTATTTCTCGGCCAATTGCTCCAGTACTCTGCGACCAGCGGTTACAAATGTCATCCTGTATTATTTGTTACAAGGCGACACTACGGCCATCCATACACATATTGCCATAAGTAGTAATTAAAGTAGTCACGGAATTAGACACCTTGAATAATTCAATTCCCAAGAACAATCAAGTAAGCTATTTTGGACTGTAGCAACAAGATAAGCAGGCATCGTGAACGCCGTCTGTTTATCGGAATTGTGACATTGCCGCTAGTCTGGAACAAGTCTTCCGACTCTACTGTAGAGCTTGCGAAACTGTGGAACTCAGTTTATTAGTAACCAGCCGCTAGTCACAATTTTAGCTGTTATGCAGCCCGTTTGCTCAATCGGGCAATTCTTGGAATTGGGGCACCGATCCTTCGCGCCACAAATGCCAGCCATCCATCACTGTACTCGTATGTCATCGCTCGAATAGTTGAATGCTAATGCGCTTTAGTTAAAGAATACGATTTAGAACGGTCCTGACAAATGTGATGCAAAACTAACTATATCCCGGATGGAATCATTTGGTCAACCTCCAGGCTGATTAATTTGAAGATAGATTCTCTTTGATAGCATTTCAAATCATAGCAATGAAAGATACTCTGCGTGAATGGAAATAGATAAGTACCTGGGCACGCACCTGCCATGAATAGAAGAAATCACTCGACACACACATCATCTACAAATCACTTCAACTACAACACCCATTGTCTCAACATCAAAAAAAAAAAAAAAAAAAAGGATTATTCTTTTGATCTTTTTGAATTGTTTACTGTAAAAAAATGGCCGTCAGCAGCAATCTTCTTGTCCTTACAGGAGCGACTGGCTTCTTGGGATTCAAAGTCTTGACCATTGCCCTTGCCGCCGGCCACAATGTCCGGCTTGTGGTCCGATCCGCCAGCAAGGCCAACAAGGTTCTCAACTCGCCGTCTGTCAAGGCTTTGAACCTTGGCGAAGAGAGGCTCTCATTCGTCGTTGTTGAGGATATGGAAGCTCCAAATGCATTTGACGAGGCAGTCAAGGGAGCAACATATGTGATCCACTGTGCTTCTCCAATTCCCAGCTTTGGTGGTGAAGCCCCTCCTACGCCTGAACAATATGACGAGTTTTTCGTTCAGGCTGCTCGCCGATCAACCATTGGGCTCCTCGAAAGCAGCCGTAAGGCCGGCACTATTAAGCGTATTGTTATTACCAGCTCCTTGGTCGCCGTCACTCCTTTCCATTACTATCTCGGCCAAGGAGACGACAAGGTTTTCGACGCTGAGTACCGAATTCCTCTCGACAAGGGTCCCTATGGTTTTGAGTTTCAAGCCTACAGCGCCAGCAAGGCTGCTGCGTTGAATGATTCTGAGGCTTGGGTCAAGGAAAATAAGCCAAGTTTCGACCTGATTAGCGTTGTTCCTGGATGGATCTTTGGCGCTGACGAGCTGGCCACCACGGTTCAAGACTTCGAGTCAAGCTCTACAAATTCAGTTCTATTGGGGTTCCTCCGGGGTGGCCAATCCGATATTCCGTCAAACAGCAACTCAGTTCTGCTTGATGATGTCGCTCAGATTCATGTATTGGCTCTAGATCCGAAGATCCCTGGTAATCAGGCATACGTGACTGCAGCAGATGGAATTGATGGCATGGTGTGGGAAGATGGCATTAAAGTTCTCGAGGAGAACTTTCCTGAGGCGATCGCTAAAGGACTTGTCAAGACAACTGGAAAGCAGCCAACCCTTACTGTTCGCGTTGATGCTAAGAAGACTGAGGACACTTTTGGTATCAAGTTCGCTGGGTTTGATCAGCAAGTTAAGAGTCTGGTGAACCAGTGGATTGAGGTTGCCAAGGCCTAAAAAATGTATCTAAGCTAAATACCTAATTTTTTCAATCACCATAGAGCTTATTTAGACTCAAATATCAATACTTTGCAATAATCTTCTCTCAATCTGTCCAGGAATTTCACCCTGTGTCTTGTAACATATCTAAAAATACGGCCAAGAAGGCCCAATGAGAGTCGGTGGGTGACATGACTTCTATGCCATAGCTGGCTCTTCCAGGGAATAATTTGTGGATCATAAAGTATATATGGATTAGTAGATTTCACAAATGTCTTAGTAGACAAGTAGATTGCTAAAAGCATAAAATAGCATCCAGTCCATTCTTCTCATTGGCCATATCCGGCAGAGCGGCCATGCCATATCTGATAGACTAGCCTATCTCTCATGTAGATCGGCCGGCAATGTATCCGATCTCAAGCCCTCCCAGTTCATGTACCATCTCTTTGGGAGATTCTTAGTCCACTGATCTGCCAGAGGCTGGTTGGTGTGTTTCTTTACAGGGGCGCACTAACTGAACGCATCTACACTCACACTCTTCACAGAGATGTTATATTCTCTTACGCGGACTGCTGTACCAGGTGGTTTTTTGGAGATATAGACACAACGCGATATTATCTTTTTAATTATATTATTATCTTTTTAATTATATAAAGGCTCCCTTGTTCTGTGCAAGCTAATTTTTCCTCTTTAGGTAATCTTTTAGGAATTCCTCTGAAATATAGAATTCATGTGATAATCAATCCTAACTGCGAGTGAAATTACGTCAATGTATTAATTTTAAAGCATTGTTGCCATGTAAAGCGCTATCCGGATTCTACGAAAGTAAAAGATCGCTCAAAATGGGAAAAGGACGACCAGTATTCATATATAATTGTCTGAGAATTATCGTTTATATTAATTAAGCATCAAGGCAATAGTAAATACTGAAGCAAGCATACGCAGGTGTTGATCGCCAGAGCTGCCTGTCATTGTCCCTGAAGCAAACAAACTGTCGCTGTTGGTTATTGCCAGTTCCTGCATACTGGCCGAAGCTGAAGCTTCCACCTTGGATGTGGGTCGTAAAGGTGTTCCCAGTTGCAAAGCTACCAGTGTAAGAGTTACCCTCCCAAGTAACTAAACCTTTTGAGCTGGAAGCAAAGGCTATGTTTTGAGAAAACGGTGCCGAGCTTGACTGAGAGTCATCTGGGTAATAGGCGATAACGCTGGAGAATGCCGAGTTAACATCAGGGCCACAATTAGCAAGATGAACTCCCCTATAGATAAATAGTGCTATTAGCCACAGAACAAGTTATTTGGTATTAGCTGAAACATACTCGCCAGCTATAGCGCTGGGAACAAAAAGAGCGACTGCCGCCAGGAGAACAGCGTTGGGCTTGAACATTGTGGAGGACCGATGAAAAAGGAATAAGATAGAGTTGCTCCTAATTGAAATTAAGCAAGTGGTATTTGGAGAGTCTTTATATAACTTATTGTGCTCTCTAGTGCATCTGTAACTATTCCTATATTTAGAACCTCGTGAACGAAAGCGAGATTATAGACTCATAGTGCGGGTGCCCCTAGTCCTTTTTTTGTGCATAAGTTTCAAGGCTTTTGCGCACACCGCAACAAACAAAATAACATTAGCACATAGAGATCAGTTAGAGTCCATGAAGCGGGAAGCTAAAATAGCGCCATTCGAACCCACCAATTGTATATGAGCCGCAGACGAGCGAAAATATGACACGCAAATCCACCAATTACATATGATCGTATTATGCTTTTTCTTTCCACCTTAGATGTGCGGAGAAAAGCAACATACAAGGTAAGAACAAAATTTTCGCATGTCTGGGATAATTGTCAGAACCTCCCATAGTATGAGAGGTTCGTAAGTTATCTCTAGACTGATGTTGCTCATAGTGTAAAAGACTGTTCGCATTCAGTGGATAATAAATATACATATTGCTGTCTAGCTTGTTTTTCGCATAGGCTGCGAGAATAATAAATATTCCTTAAAAGCAAGAAAACTGGTCTGCTTATCTATTTGGCAACCATTTATCGACTGTTTACCAGCGAAAACCAGCGTCTATACATGCTCTTTTTAACCCTTTCGAGTTATCATGAGATACTTCCCCGTCTCTTTTATGCAACAATTACAGCGCCCTCCATCAAATACATACAACTATAGATAATTGCAAGTTCGAGGCCTTGCCAAAGCATTTGTCATGTCAACAGCAAGTGTTGATCGCGATCAAAAAGAGGCCGTCATACAGTTAATACAACCAGTTATTATATCAATCCGGTGTAAAAGACCACAACACAGCCTCCTTCACATCAGCGGTAATACAAGTTTAGAACTGTTAATAAACTAGCTGCGTCTTCTTACTGGGTAGTTGCAGCCTCATCATTTAGCTAGTCTCTTATGCGACGCTTATAGATTATTGATTACTTGACACTTTAGTGGGGCAGTTGTCTGGCTCATAACTGTTGTAGAATATTACCCGCTATCGGGTCTCTACTAGTGCAGACTCCTGAACTAACAGTCACGCTTAATTTCCTTAACCCCGGTACTCCGTACCAATGGAATCCACTCGAGTTTTGGCACCACATCATATTGTAATTGCCTACTACGTCTCAGTGCTTATGCTTCATTGCCTCCGATTATCTAGTCTTATGACCATTAGCTATCAGTTATCAGTCCAAGGCACGTCTACATGAGCTAAATGCAATGGTCTTCCCAAGCCCTGGTTGCCAAACCTGCCGAAAACGCAGAGTCAAGGTAAATAATGAGCTGAAGTCATTTCCGCCATGGAAAAACTAATCATTGGTAATTTATGACACAAACTATAGTGTGACTGCACCAGACCTCTGTGCCGAAGATGTCAGACTGGCGACAGGAGATGCACCTGGAACTCGGACGAGCAGACAGGTTTGCACTTTAGAAGTGAAAACGCGTTTGCTATGGGCCGTCGGCGACGTCCACCCAAGACAAATAACAATCCAGCTGCACTACCTACTGGCTCAGTTTCAGGCTCTATTTTATCACCGGTAGAAAAAAGCCGCAGAATTCAGCCAGCGCTATCGCTACCACTGGAGATACACGCACTCTATTATTATGCAGAGAGCGTTTCTATGAAAAGATACATGTTAGGTGATGCTTGCTATGAATACAGTTCACACGTGCTACATCACTGGGAGTTGGCTGAGCCGGGCTCTTGTCTTCGTCTTGCGCTGACGGCTTATTCGCATGCTGTAATCGGGCGGAACAGGGGCGTGAGACAAGCTCTTAGCCTTGCCCAAAAAGTATATGCAAAGGCTGTGAGGGAGATCCAGAAGGCGACGAGGAGAATATCGGGCGATACGATAGATCAGGTGATGCTAGCCATGATGCTAATGGGCAGTTATGAGAATGTCATGTACTTTTTGAGAGACTCTACATCACTACCTCGTGATGCTGTCGGCTCCCGTTTCTGGAAGTACATCTGCCATGAGAAGGGCGCAGGAAGTCTTCTCAATGTACGCCGTGAGAGCGGCTTCGCAGCAAATACGGACTTGGATAAGGCGATCCGACAAAATTGTGTAAGTAGACCTTGCAACTGACACTACAGATTGTAGGCCACGTGCTGTATGCTGACATGCAGCTCATAAAGCTTCGTATCATTATCCTTCGTGGAGCAGCTATGGCAGCCTGGGTAGAGGATGGCCGGATCTGGGGCGAAGAAGGATATGAGCTAGGACTGGATTCGCTCATGATTCGTGTCTTGATTTTGAGGAATAAGTCAGTGTCTTCCCTAAGGGGTATAGATACAGTAAAACCAGAAATCATTGATGAGGTCAAGTCGATTGCTATGGAATCCTATACGCTCGACTATGATCTCGCTTTGTGGGCTCTAAGTCTTCCACAAGACTGGAATTTTCACGTTAGCTGGACACACTCCCAGCCGGGCTCAAACGCGACTGGCGCTCGTGTGCATATCCCGTCGCATAGTTACCCTTCAGTCGGCCACGCGTCAATATGGAATCGATACCGGGCTCTTCGGTTAATCGCAAACAGTATTCAGAAACGAGCCCTCGGCGCACTTCAGTCACTCTTTAATGATTCCTTTCTCGACGTGGATATGCAGAGATGCCAGGATAACATTAATAAGCTTGCTATAGACCTGTGCTATGGTGCAGAGTTTTCGGTCAGCTGTCAAAACCCTCCAAGAGGTGCTGAGGCTACCACGCAACTTAATATTCCTCATCCAAGTGTAGCTGCATTATTGGCATGGCCGTTAACTGTGGCCGTGAGCGTTGACGCCGTCCAGCCTCCAGAGAAGTCTCGGCTAAAGGGTATCTTAAGGACCGTTGCTCGTTCTTTGGGACACACACAGCTTGAATCCGTCTGCGATCAGGGGGAATACAATATCTGACCTTTGCTGTGGCTTAAGATAACAATGTTGGCAACTAGAAATTTTGAATCATCGCCTATTATTCTAGCGGTGATTATAATGGGATCAGAGGATGAGAATACTCTATACATGATTATCTCTACGAGTGAAAACTCGCATAATATCAAGAAATATCTATTACATGCAATGCATCTCGGAAGATAAATTCAATGCCGAGAGATCAGAACTCTTGGTATCATTTTTTACAATTACATACTCATTAAATAATTATATTAACAGTATCTATTCAAGTTAATCTTTACCCTAGTCTTCAAATTAGCTCATTCAAATTAGCTCATCATGTTAGAATGAACCGAAGGCTCATCATCCGGAGGTCGTCAAGATTCGAATACATTCGGCAAATTAGTCACTCGCCTGTCAAATTCGAAAATGTGCTCCAAGTTGCGGAGGTGGCGGGAGTATCGGGTTTAAGCTGAAGATATGTCCCGCTATCTTATCTTTGTGTGCCCATAAATCTCCGTATAAGAAAAAAAGAAATAATAATTTTCTAAAAAGCTGGCGAAGTACTACGGTTTCGATGCTTAGGTTCAACCTAGTTGCAGGGTATTAGTGCGATCGACTTGATTCCTCTGTGAAGTCACTAGACACGCCCTTGTATGAGAGCTAAACCCTTTTTAGATAAATGCGCGAGGTCTCCATATTTCTCTGTTTGTCAGCTCAGCCATCTGTAGCATCAATTGAGTAAAAGAAATCTGCCATGATCGAAATGAAGAAGGGCTGAGGGCAATGATGGACTTTGGCCAGCTAATTCCGGCTTTGAATCAATTTGCTACATATTAAGAGTTGAGAATATACGTGACGGACTTATCGGATGTTATAGCCTCTAAATTTCAGGAAATATTCAATTAGAATGTGTATAAAAAAGAACTGGGCCAAGTGACTATTGCCCGTGTTTCTATAAACAACAACCATAGTCCATTATATCTAGGCTTTATTGCCAAGTTCCTACCATTCAGAAATACATGACTGCTCATTAAAAAAGTCTCACTTTTTTTTTTTAAACACCCAGGCTCAGTGAAATCGATTCGTACGCCACTGAACCAATGGCCCCTTCGCTACCCCCAGCGCTCCAGAAGAGCCTTGATGAAACTCGAGTTGAGTATGTAAAACTCGGCACATCAGGCCTTCGCGTCTCTGTGCCAATTCTAGGAACCATGTCCTTTGGCTCATCTAAGTGGATGCCATGGGTGCTCGACGAAGATGATTCCATCGAGATGCTCAAAGCTGCCTACGATCGAGGATTAAACACATGGGACACTGCAGACATGTACTCAAATGGTATTAGTGAGGAAGTTATTGGAAAGGCAATGAAGAAACACAATATTCCACGTGAGAGAGTTGTCATCATGACCAAGTGTTTCATCGCTGTGGCTGATCAGCCGGATGTTTTTGCTGGTCCGTGGCAACGAGAGATGTCACAGATGAAGGATTATGTCAATCGAGCAGGTATGTCATTACCCAATTCATGAGCCTGCCAATGAGTGGGTGGCCTAGATACATGAAGCTAACCATATTTTCGATAGGTCTCTCCCGATCCGCCATATTCAAGGCCGTCGATGCATCCCTTCAACGCCTCGGGACTGATTACATCGATCTATTCATGGTGCATCGATTCGACCCTTCCACTCCGATTGAAGAGACAATGAGAGCTCTACACGATCTAGTTGTGTCTGGAAAAATAAGATACATTGGCGCCTCCTCGATGTGGGCAACGCAGTTTGCGCGCATGCAATCCCTGGCTGAGAAGAACGGCTGGACCAAGTTCATTAGTATGCAGAACTACTATAACTTGTGCTACCGCGAAGAAGAGCGGGAGATGAATCGGTACTGCAATGAAACGGGTGTGGGAATCATGCCATGGTCGCCCAACTTTGGCGGTAAGTTGGCGAGACCACTCGGAGATGCGACCTCCATGAGAGCACAGATGCCTTCACCAACCGGCAACAGCCTTACCAAAGAAGATGAGGAGATCATCCATCGGGTAGAGGAATTGGCTACCAAGAAAGATTGGAAGATGAGCCAGGTCTCTCTCTCCTGGCTTCGCAGCAAGGGCGCGGTACCCATTGTTGGCTTGGACTCGTTGCTTAGACTCGAGGAAGCTTGTGACCTGCGCGGGAAGGAATTGACAGCCGACGAAATCAAATTCGTAGAAGAGCCGTACATACCCAAGAATATTGTTGGCCATGTCTAATGGTACAAAACTGCAAACGATGGTATTGAAAGTTTTAGGGAGGTTGAACCATCCCTCTATTGCTATTATCGAAGTTAGAGCGTATTGGTTGGAGGTTGATGTGAGCAAGGAGCAAGGAAAACCTCAGCAATAAACCACAACTAAATGAAGTCTTGAATCAACTCTATTTGTAAGTGGATACTTAAATATGAATAAAGATTATCTATTATGTGTTTTCATAAACTAAATCATCATGATCTCATTTGGAGAGTTGAGTTATAAGCTGGGTCTGCACTATAATAAGCGCATAAGATGTAAGTAGTGGAAAATCTGGGGTCTTGTTTTTTTTTATCAAGGTTCAGGGTCTGCTTTTTTAGAGTGCTGAGGTTCCGTATATAGATCCTCATAAGCTATTGAACAAACAATTCACTTACATACCTATCATAGATGATATGACTGCGTTGTTTTAAACGGTATTAATATAATGTTTTTCTCCTTGTTCAATAATTTTGCTTAACAAATTGCCAAATTCTTAACGAAAAAAAGATAAGCTCCAAGCTTCCTCCTTGGGGTATATAGCTAGGGTATGCAAAATGTAATTTTTGGTCCAATAATTAGGAAATGCAGATTTCGATCACCTGTTCTTCATTATGGAGACTCGATGTGCTGTGGCTGTTTGCTCTTTGAATCGATTGTCTTAGTGGCAAAAGAGACAAAATATACAAGGACGATAACTCCAGCAACTACGGAGTATGCAATGATCAAGCCTTTCGACTGATAGGCAAGCTGTAGACCCAAACCGCCGTTGACGATGCCAACAATCAGCAGAGAGCGACCATAACAGATGTAGACATAGCTGATAATGCCACGAGACTGGTTCTTAACAGAGTAATTGTGGTGAAGCCATCCAAAGATAGGCAGGATGGCAAGAAGGGCCACAATAATGGTGCCCATTGAGTGTGGGCCTGGTCAAAGAACTAGAGAGCCAGACGATTGACCACCTGCAATTTTCATGTAGACAGAGGTCTTTACTTACAATGTCTAGACGTTTAGCGGCGGTAACGCCCAGGCCAAATCCTGCCCACATGCCCAAGAAAGTGATCACCTGCCAAGCAGCGTGAAGGTACCACTTTCCGATCAGTAGCATGAGAACAAAACCAATAGGGTAGAGGCAGGAGAAAACGATGGACATTATGATCCCATGGGCACAGATGAGGGTCTTGGTTGAAGGATCGCTAGATTTGGTAAGAGTAACAGCGCCAGGGGTGCCACTGGAGTTGGAGCTCGAAGAAGTTCCCACGAAAGGGCTTGAATCGGAGCTGATACTAGCAGCCGACATGTCGACGTTGAACTGGCTCGTGTCGTCGTGTATTGTAAGCACTGCCGAAGGACTTGGCTCATCGAGGGCCGAACCAGACTTCCAAGCCGCAATCCAGCCCGTTGAGCCCGTCAAATCAATGTCGATACATCTGCTGCACTTGACGTTGACTACCATGTTGCCGTCCACTACTCCAGAGCCGGTCAAGAGCATGACGTCGCTTCTCGACTCATAAGTTGGCATAACGTGGTCCGCGCCAGGTCGTGTGCTCAGCGTGACGTTCCCTTGCCGTCCTGATACATAATGAACATGCTAGAGTCGGGCATCGAGCTACAAATGCCGAGGCCAACCCATTGTTTAGAGGTGGGAGCCTTGAGCTGGAAGTCAACATTGCTAGAGCCGGCCTTTGCGGAGGATTCTGGTACGCCCCATTGGAAGCAGACGTTTGCCGTGGCGCAGAATGAAATGGCGGCAGCTGAGACTGTGACAGCTTTTGGAGACTCTGTTAGTATAAACTAGCCATTAAAAGACTCAACATTGAAAATTTACTCAAAGCAACGGCAAAAGTTGCAGTCGCATTTTGTGGCAGCCTCATATTGAATTAAATTTGCTAGTAATGTGTATTGATTAGCTAAATTGGACCCGAGGCAACAAATGGACGTTTGGTGTGATCTGAGATGTAAAGAGTGGAATAATCTCGACTTATAAGACAACCCACAGATTGTGTGGCCGAAGGCGTCTAAACAAAACTTGCTTGGGTTTGTTTCCAGTCATGACCAAGCCTCAACGGGATAGAATAATATTCGGCATGCGGAACTATCCAGTGGCAATGGATGTTGCGTACCACTAACCACACCTCGCCATAGCACTGACGATAGCTATCGCACCTGTCACATGTAGCGGCAGTTATCTGAGAGGAAATATCAAGCATTACAACAATCAATAGAAAAGGCCCCTATTCATCGGAGAGACACATGAATCTTTATATAGTTCTCTACTCTCGGTTCTAGAGCCATCTTCCCGAGCCGGAAATTTAGAGGCCTACCTGAGAATGAAGCCAGCCAATAGAGAGGGTTCGTCGGAGTTAGTTGCGAACAATCTAAACTCTGGCGAGAATCCGACACAGGTCACACAATTCTGCACGTTACTAAATATTAAAAAAGAGAAAAATCCCATGCAGCTTAGGTTGGAAATAGCAGAAAGGAAATTGGAGAGTACAAGACAGTGCAGCCTGTTAAGTATAGAGTCTATTATAAGACAGCGCTCATTGGAGCGACTCATACTGTGATCAAAGAAACCAATATGGTGCTAGATAATCTGGATAACGTTGCTAATTTTGCTAGAGCGAAGACTAATTGAGAGTCGGCATCTGTATATACTAGGATACCCTTTTCTAGATTAGACTACCAAGTGAGGAATGACGCTCTAAGAATTATAGAAACAGGCTGATGCGCAACGTTTTTATAAATGCTGGACTGCCCGAATACTTAGCCTGGAATTTTTATAGTACTCGGATACAGTAGTTATCTTGCATTTTAGATCCAAGGGATTCACACTATGCCGTCACCCATTAAAGATAAAATTCACTGGGCCGTTTTGACTCTTATTGTAGTAAGATTCAATTATCAGGCGCTATAGATCTTTTAATGACTGTGATTGACGGAATCATAGGCCTGGCTGGATACGTATGCGTAAGAACACTAAAGTTACTAAAAGGCTTACAAAGCGGCTGACGCCTACTTAAACCAGGGTAACAAACTCAATAGCAGTACTAAACTATTTAGCCATAGTAATTATTGACTTTTGTTTTGTTGTGTCGAGATAGTCCACTAGTAGATTCTAGGACTGGTAATATCCTCCCTCGCAGCGCTTCGGAAGGTTCACTTTAGCAGCGCCCGCTAACCAGTAAAAAAAGCCATCAAATTCCAGGCTATGTAATACGGATTCTGCCACAAGGCTGGGATTTGTGGCGCCGGGCCAGACTAGAATGGACTCGGAGGAACATTATAGCCGTTTCTTTTTGTATATGTCTCGTAATATAACAGTATTACACTCAAATGACATCGGGAGAGCATGGCTGTGCAATTACCAACTATGATGCCCATCATGAGGGCTGCCTACTGCACCTAATGGCATCTCTCTTCCGCTCTGGCAACAGAGTCAACCTATCCGCGTAAGCACAACAGCCAGCCCTTATAATCCTCCTTGCTGGTACTTAAGAAGAATGAGACGGCCCAACTGCATGCCGTTACTGGCCTCATATCCACTATATAGAGGTGGAAGAGTGGAATATGTTTCACCAGTCTGCCGCTATTCGACTTGTTACCAAACCAACGTATTGCCGACGAACAACGTCGGATCGACTTTTGGTCCGCAATTTGCAGGCTAACGATAGCACACTAGTACATTAATTGAAGCCCCATTAGATGCTGCACCAAGGAACCAATGAAAAGTCAAAATGGTGTCAGTGGCTACAAAGCCTACGGTATCTCGTATCAGTGTCCATCGCTGTGTAGAGTGCCTATTCCTGAGAAACCTGACCAGATATACGAGCTGGTAAGTATAGTAAGATTCCGTGTATCATGATCTATAGTTTCGGCCAAGCTTTTAAGCCATCAGCTTCCACAAGTAACGCTAACCACCACAGCTACAGAACCTTACGCCACAAAGCTACGTACGCAATGATCGATGCATCATAGCACGACGCCGGGGAAGGCAATGATTAGCTATCAGTCTGGGCAACGGTCTCTAGACCTAGAATACGAGGGCTTTCAACTATGATTTATAAATTGCTGGAGACAGCCACACATCCTTTACCAGAGCAATCGAACCGTCAAAAGTAAGCATACATTATTCAAAATCATCTGCCATGCGTTATACAAGCCTCAACCTCGCCATGTCGGCCGTGCTTGCTGCCATATCAGCATCTGCTGCTATCATCAGAGTCGAAGTTGGCCAGACCGGACTCAAATATACCCCTGATACTATCAAGGCCAACAAGGGAGACATCGTCGAGTTTCATTTCGATGGGATGCACAGTGTTGTCGCTGGCGATTTCAGCAAGCCTTGCACTCCGGCCACCAGTGGAGGATTCTACTCCGGCATATTGCCAACGGGTGATGAGGTTAGCCAGCATTGAAGCTATTGCTCTCTCCCCGAATCGGGTTACCCTTTCTCATGCCGAAACTGAGACCCATCGCATTGTGTTAGTTGGCTAACCTTACCTCACCAGACGTTCTTCTCGATTACTATTAATAACACCGATCCTGTGTTCTTCTACTGCGTTGTCGATTCGCACTGTCAGGGCGGCATGGTAGGCGTGATCAACCAAGGCTCTGACACACTCGACGCGTTTAGGACCGCTGCTTCAAACACGGACAGCAGTGTCAGCCCAAAGGCTGCATTTGGTGGCACTCTAAGCTCCAGCGCCGTGACGAGTGGAGGGGGGAGCTCCTCGACGCCTGCTTCCACTGAGTCAACTTCTGCTTCTACTGAAGCGTCCTCGGTGTCCACTACAGCTTCGAAAACGACAGCCTCGGGATCTTCCTCAAGCTCGCCGACCCATACCTCATCGAGTGCCAGTAAATATTTAACCGGTTCGATTGCTGGCGTGGCTTGTCTTGCCTTGGCTGTGGCTGGCATGCTAGCGTTGTAAACGGAAAAAGCCTGATTAAGGATCAAGAATTAAGTTGGTGGCGATGGACTCAGGTATCGGTTCCTCGGGATCATAATGGCATGTAATGGTTGATAAAGCTGTATGCTTTGTATATTAGGATGCAAATCTATGATAGTCGAGTGAGCCAATGTGGAAACATCATGATTCGAGAACTTGATGATACAGAAGAAGACAACACGTTCATTCTAAACTTTCCAAGTGCGTTCGGTAATGGCACGCATTGTAGAGGATCGGACTATTACATCCACCATAGTGAGTTACTAGACATATATGTCGGTGATAAGGATAAGAGAAAGAATAAAGTTGGTCACATTAATAATACAAGCATCCTAAGGACAGGTAGAGTTACTGTGAGCTACTTCAAGCAGATATGAAAGCATTATAACTTTACTCTCACGTTTAATATATACAAGAGCGAAATCTCGCCCAATTAATACAAAAATACTCATACCATTCTTAAACTACATATAAACCTATTATCCTAGTCTTGGTAAATATAGAGGTCGAGCATTATGGTCGAAACGGTCGTGGTATCTTCGACAGCCTTTGTGACTGCACATTTCTGATAACATGAGGCGGAATAGCTTGAGCCTGGGAGGGCGGCCGAGACTGAGGCCGACAAGGTCCATAGTCCAACTCCGTGGGATCCCTGTTGCTTGTGACCGTGTGGGGAGGCTGTCTACTTTGACTGGGAGTAGTACTACGTCGCCTCTCAGACGGGATCACAAGGCTCGGCTCTGGGTTACAGCAAGCTCTCCTAGATCTCAAGCTCTGGTCGTTATCTTTAGTGGCTGGTTCACGCACTGGTGTACTCCTAGCTTTGATGGGAGGCCGCTGGCTTGGAATGGGAGTAGCGCTGCGCAGCCCTTTGCTAGGGCTAATCGGGCTTGGTTCTGAGAGTTGGATACGTCTGTGTCCCAAGACGGCACCGTTGTTCCTAATGACTGGGTCATATGCTGATGTATTCTTAATCATGGTTGAAGGTTGTCGATCTTGACTATGGCGAGCAATACGCTGCCTCTCATTAGGATTGATCGCGTTTGGCTCTGCATAGTATGCCCCATATTTGTATCCGAAGAAGCGATCATCTTCAGTATCAGGATCATATGCCGGTGGATTCATACCGTAGTTTGTTACCGGCTCGCTAACCCTTCGCGTTTTGTGATCCTGGCCCATATTTGTTCGGAACGTTGGTGATTGTGGAGGCGACCATGGGTAATCTCTTACCCCATTGCCTGAAGCATCATACCCGCTGCTTGAATATTTTGTAGATATATGTAGATTTGTGGGCGCTGGCGCATTGCGGAAAGATTGATTACAGCTGTGATTTTGGGGCTGCTCAGGAATCCCAGACCTGTACTCCTTTTGTGCAGGTGATGGAGTTCGGGGAAGATATGCCGTGGGCTTCGACAAACTTTGGAATGCTTGTGGAATAGTGCCGTCATTACCATAGCTTAGGCTCCGCTCGTGGTTGTAGAGTCTGTACTCTGGTTGGAAAGGTGAGGGAGTTCGAGGAGGATACGGCGTTGTGTTGAAGTTCCATCCTACATTGCCGTGGTGATGACTCTGCTCAGTAGCATGGCCCTTGTACTCTTCTTGAAATGGCGCAGAGTCTCTAGATGGGGTATCGCCCCAGCTTTTACTCCTCTCAGGTGGTGATGCCAGCGCATAGTTACCGCTTTCAGTTTCATAGCTGCGGTCATGGTCTCTATGATTATTATCCCTTCCAGTAGTATAACCTTGAGTTGCATTTCCTCTTCCTTGAGAAGCCATCATCTCGCTGAGGCCCATGCAAATACTTCTCACTGCATCCTCAACATTGCCTTGTTGGAGCATCGCTGCTAGAGATGTTGGTGCTCCCCGTAACCATGTTTCAACTGATTGCGGTTGGGAAATGTTATCAGACTTTGTTTGT